>NW_027445736.1:0-10000 GCF_050003625.1 Haematobia irritans
CTAGACATTGAAGTGACTAAAACATTCTTCCATCAACACTGTACCAAAATTAATCAAAATCGGTTAATAGTAGCTACCGGAATATTGCGAACAACAAATACATGGACAGATGGACGGACACCAAGTGCTAACACGACTCAGAAGGTGATCCTGAGTCCATCGGTATATATTTCATGGGATTTAAAATCAATATTTCTGATAGGAACTTTTTTTGCAGATACCCGACCACTGTTTGGTTTAGGGCAAAGACAATAAACTTAAGGAAGATAGGAAATTGGCTTGCGTCATACCAAATGTTGCATTTACCATGTTAGTTCCATACATGTTTGTATTTTTTTTATTTGTTTTTCGTTTTTATTATACCCTCCATCATAGGATGGGGGTATATTAACTTTGTCATTCCGTTTGTAACACATCGAAATATTGCTCTAAGACCCCATAAAGTATATATATTCTGGTCGTGGTAAAATTCTGAGTCGATCTAAGCATGTCCGTCCGTCCGTCCGTCTGTTGAAATCACGCTAACTTCCGAACGAAACAAGCTATCGACTTGAAACTTGGCACAAGTAGTTGTTATCGATGTAGGTCGGATGGTATTGAAAATGGGCCATATCGGTCCACTTTTACGTATAGCCCCCATATAAAGGGACCCTCAGATTTGGCGTGGGGAGCCTCTAACAGAAGCATATTTCATCCGATCCGGCTGAAATTTGGTACATGGTGTTGGTATATGGTCGCTAACAACCGTACCAAAATTGGTCCAATCACACAAAAATTGGTCCATAGTATATGATCTTTAACAAGCGTGCCAGAATTTGTCCATATCGGTCCATAATTATATATAGCCCCCATATAAAACGTTCTCCCGATTTGACCTCCGGAGCCTCTTGGAGGAGCAAAATTCATCCGATCCGGTTAAAATTAGGAACGTGGTGTTAGTATATGGTCGCTAACAACCATACCAAAATTGGTCCAATCACACAAAAATTGGTCCATATCGGTTCATAATCATGGTTGCCACTAGAGCCAAAAATAGTCTACCAAAATTTTATTTCTATAGAAAATTTTGTCAACATTTTATTTCTCAAAATTCAAAATTTCAAAATTTTATGTCTACTTTGTCAAACTGAATTATATACGTATTGGATCGATCTTTTTTGATTTAATATATACCACGAATGGACTTACATACAATTAAGAAGATGGTGTTAGGAGGTTTTAAGATACCTTGCCATCGGCAAGCGTTACCTCAACTTAAGTAATTCGATTGTGGATGGCAGTGTTTAGAAGAAGTTTCTACGCAATCCATGATGGAGGGTACATAAGCTTCGGCTTGGCCGAACTTACGGCCGTATATACTTGTTTTTTAAATGGAAAACTTAATTTTCTTAATGAAACAATGTCAAATTTTAGGCAACAACAAAAAAATACATTTTCCCCTTTATAGAAATTTATTTCGTGCACATAATTTCTTTTTATTTACATTTTAATGCTATGTCAATACTTGTCGTATACGCGTTTGTTTCGAGTATGAAACTAACACGGTAAATGGTTCGATCGCCTCAGTAGCTAATTTCCTATCTTCCTAGAGTTTATTGTCTTTGGTTTAGGGTTCTGTGCCAATACTTATGTGTGGTACTGTAGGTATTAAATCTACCAGTTTTGTCTAATATAAACTCCATATATGGATTAACTTACAATTTAGAAGAAATATTTCGATTGTATATGACAGCCTTTAGTAGAGTTTTATACACAACTCAAGCTAGAGGATACATAAGATTCAACCTAGCCGAACTTACGGCCTTATATACCTGTTTCTAGCCTAGGTCTGGAGTGTTATACAGTCGGTGACTTTAATTTCCACACTTTCCCCTTGTACTTCAATATGAATTATTTGATATCCATATGCCAAAACTGCTGACCACCATGCCATCTTACAATGCCCCTGAAACCCTTGAAAGTCCCCTTTAACCTTAAGCATATTCACAGTTCCATCATGTATGCCCGTACGTACTATTAGACGTAAATTTGCAAACTTTAACTGTAACACAATTGAACACAAAACCAATCTATCGACCCAATGACTACAATGTCAGCATCCACGATTTTTATGGAGTTAGTGCTATGTCAGCAATGTTAAACCCCTGCCCCACTTTAAAGAGCATGTAGATCGATCGACTTGTAAAGCAGGGTGGTGATCTGAAAATGAAAAAATTAGAAAACATTATGTTAAACAAGAGAAACGAGCGAAGAGGGTTATATCTACTACGGTCTGTTGCTGCAAAATATTTAAGCGAAAAAATGTTGGCTATATCGTGACGTACGTGACACCGTATAACATGTCACAAGGTGATTTTATACAACAGATTATAACTTCATCATAGTATTAAATATATTAAATGGGAAAGAAATCATTTCCAAAGATAATGGCTAAAGGGGGATAGATTTTATTGGGAATTAGTAATATGAAAGTTACTTAAAATCAACTGTGAAATCTCAACCTAAATAGTGTTCATATTTGAAAGGTTTCACTGTATATACGGCCAAAAGTTTGGCCGGGAATAAAACTTTGCAAACATCTCCTCGTAATGGATTTCATACATAGTACATATACATGATATGAAGACTTTTGTTGCGGAAAAAATGTAATTTCGGTTAATAACTGTATTACACTGTATACCCGTTAGACCATAAATTTAGTGTAAGGATTTCATATGAATTTGATGCACAATTGGTTTAAATAATTTTCCAAGTTAAATTTTAAATTTTTTGCAGATGCGTAATCTTTAATAAATTTTAATTTTGCTAAAGATTGCACATCCTAAACTTTAGGATATTGGGCACATATTTTTTAAACTTATGACATTTTAATTAAAACAAGTATATACGGCCGTAAGTTCGGCCAGGCCGAATCTTATGTACCCTCCACCATGACAAAATTTTCTATAGAAATAAAATTTTGACAAAACTTTCTCTAGTAATAAGATTTTGACAAAATTTTCTATCGAAATAAAATTTTGGTAGACTTTTTTTTTTTGCGATATGGACCAATTTTTGTGTGATTGGCCATTGGCTATATAAAAGTATAGACCGATATGGACCAATTTTTGCATGGCTGTTAGCGGCCATATACTAGCGCAATGTACCAAATTTCAACCGAAACGGATAAATTTTGCTCTTCCAAGAGGTTCCGGAGGTCAAATCTGGGGATCGATTTACATGGGGGCTATATATAATTATAGACCGATATAAAAAAATTTTTGCATGGTTGTTAGAGAACATATACTAACACCACGTACCAAATTTCAACCAGATCGGATGAATTTTGCTCCTCCAAGAGGCTCCGGAGGTCAAATCTGGGGATCGATTTATATGGGGGCTATATATAATTATGGACCGATATGAACCAATTTTTGCTTGGTTGTTAGAGACCATATACTGACATCACATACCAAATATCAAGCGGATCGGATGAATTTTGCACCTCCAAGATGCTCCGGCGGTCAAATCTGGTGATCGGTTTATATGGGGGCTATATATAATTACGGACTGATATGAACCAATTCCTGCATGGTTGTTGGATACCATATACTAACATCACGTACCAAATTTCAACGGAATTGGATGAATTTTGCTCCTCCAAGAGGCTCCGGAGGTCAAATCTGGGGATCGGTTTATACGGGGGCTATATATAATTATGGACCTATATGGACCAATTTTTGCTTGGTTGTTGGAGACTATATACTGACATCACGTACAAAATATCAAGCGGATCGGATGAATTTTGCTCCTCCAAGAGGCTCCGTAGTTCAAATCTGGAGATCGGTTTATATGGGGGCTATATATATATATATATATATATATATATATATATATATATATATATATATATATATATATATATATATATATATATATATATATATATATATATATATATATATATGGACCGATATGGACCAATTTTTGCATGGTTGTTATAGACACATATACTAACACCACATACCAAATTTCAAGCGGATCGGATGAATTTTGCTCCTCCAAGAGGCTCTGCAAGCCAAATCTGGGGGTCGGTTTATATGGAGGCTATACGTTAAAATGGTCCGATATGGCCCATTTGCAATACCATCCGACCTACATCAATAACAACTACTTATGCCAAGTTTCAAGTCGATAGCTTGTTTCGTTCGGAAGTTAGCGTGATATCAACAGACGGACGGACGGACGAACGGACATGCTCAAATCGTCTCAGAATTTGATCACGACCCAGAATATATGTTAAAGGGTGATTTGTTAAGAGCTTGATAACTTTTTTTTTAAAAAAACGCATAAAATTTGCAAAATCTCATCGGTTCTTTATTTGAAACGTTAGATTGGTCCATGACATTTACTTTTTGAAGATAATTTCATTTAAATGTTGACCGCGGCTGCGTCTTAGGTGTACCATTCGGAAAGTCCAATTTTGGGCAACTTTTTCGAGCATTTCGGCCGGAATAGCCCGAATTTCTTCGGAAATGTTGTCTTCCAAAGCTGGAATAGTTGCTGGCTTATTTCTGTAGACTTTAGACTTGACGTAGCCCCACAAAAAATAGTCTAAAGGCGTCAAATCGCATGATCTTGGTGGCCAACTTACCGGTCCATTTCTTGAGATGAATTGTTCTCCGAAGTTTTCCCTCAAAATGGCCATAGAATCGCGAGCTGTGTGGCATGTAGCGCCATCTTGTTGAAACCACATGTCAACCAAGTTCAGTTCTTCCATTTTTGGCAACAAAAAGTTTGTTAGCATCGAACGATAGCGATCGCCATTCACCGTAACGTTGCGTCCAACAGCATCTTTGAAAAAATACGGTCCAATGATTCCACCAGCGTACAAACCACACCAAACAGTGCATTTTGCGGGATGCATGGGCAGTTCTTGAACGGCTTCTGGTTGCTCTTCACTCCAAATGCGGCAATTTTGCTTATTTACGTAGCCATTCAACCAGAAATGAGCCTCATCGCTGAACAAAATTTGTCGATAAAAAAGCGGATTTTCTGCCAACTTTTCTAGGGCCCATTCACTGAAAATTCGACGTTGTGGCTCGTTAGTAAGTCTATTCATGATGAAATGTCAAAGCATACTGAGCATCTTTCTCTTTGACACCATGTCTGAAATCCCACGTGATCTGTCAAATACTAATGCATGAAAATCCTAACCTCAAAAGAATCACCCTTTATATACTTTATGGGGTCTTATTGCAATATTTCTTTATGTTACAAACGGAATGACAAAGTTAATATACCCCCATCCTATGGTGGAGGGTATAATAAATCTTTGTCTCAAAAAATATTTTTATAGGATTAGGGACACAAATTTTGGAAATTTGAGTCCCTCCATTAAAGTCGCATATCTTTGAACTACGGAAAATTTTCCTTAAAGTGAAGAAACACATTTTTGATTTAAATAAATCGTCCTTAAATTAGCTGGAATATTGAATCTTTAGATTTAAGATGAAAACGCTTCAAATATAGGCTTTAATATTATTTAAAAATTATGTTATAATAAAATTTGCAAAAAAAAAACAAGTTGTGGTGTTATGCTGCTTTTACAGATTTATTTTTGAATTTAATGGCCAAAGTCGAACTTAATACCCACCACCTTAAACGTTCAAGAAAATTGTGTGAAAATATCATCTTTCCTACACTGAAAAATATATTGTCGTGAGGCCAAAGATTTCATGTCCTTAAAATACGAAAGTCGATAAACTTTTCAATAAAGTCGTATTATTCTAATAATTAAGTGATTTTACTTATAACATATACAATAACATGAAAGAAAAATTTTTGGGCGTAAGGTCATCTTGACTTTAATAATTCAGTATAATTCTTTAACATTAATGAAATTGTCGTTAAATTTGTCGTCTTTTTGCATCTTGAATACAAAGCAAAAATCGTTCAAAAATGGGACATATTTTCAACATTTTATTTTAAAGACGTTTTTACTTGAAACATAGCATAATTGCTACTGGAAATCGAGTCTGAATTTGGAAAATAAAGTTGTCGTTAACTCTTTTTTAAAGAACTTTGATAGCATATGATGAAAAAAATCTGAAAAAAAAACAAAAAATTAAAAAAAAAATTAAACACAAAACCCAAATTTAAAAGAGAATTGTGCTTTGAAAGTATCCTTACCTGTATTCTTCGCTTCTTTGGCTCGGAATCAATACCAAAATTCACCCAGAAAAAAGTGACCCCTACTTTGAGTTAAAATGAACTCATTGTGAAGAAAGTTGAACTTCGTATGGCGCCAAAGACATTTTTATTTGTTTGAACGATGTGATTGTGGAAGAAATTAGGTAGAATGCTTTGCATATATTAGTTAAAATTTTCCTACACTGAAAAAAATATTGTCGTGAGATCAAAGATTTCATGTCTTTAAAATACGAATGCAAATTTTGCTTAGCATAGAAGACTCATTTCTCTAGTATAAAGTTTTTTTCCTTGACCAAAGGTCGATAAACTTTTCAATGAAGTCGTATTGTCCTTATAATTAAGTGATTTGATTTAAAATTGATATCATAACATGAAAGAAAAAATGTTTGGGCTAAGGTCAACTTGATTTTAATAATTTAGAAAAAAATCTTTAAATTTAATGAAATTGTCTTTAAATTTGTTGTCTTTTTGCATCTTGACTACAAAGCAAAAAATCGTTCAAATATAGGACATGTTTTTCAACACTTTATTTTAAAGACGTTTTGTACTTGAAACACAGCATAATTTCTACTAGAAGTCGAGTCTTAATTTGGAAAATAAAGTCGTCGTTAACTTGTTTTTAAAGGACTTTGATAGCATATGAAGAAAAAAAGCTGAAAAAGCGAAAAATTAAAATTTGCTTCCTAGAAGCAAGTACACAAAACCCGATTTTAAAAGAGAATTGTGTCTTAAAAGTATCCTTACTTGTATTCTCCGCTTCTTTGGCTCGGAATCAATACCAAATTTTTTAATGTAAAGACAAAATCTTTGGAACCGGGTATGCTTTTTTTTTTCAGTGTATATTTATGTACCACTATACTACAGAATGAAAAAATTTAACTAAATTGAATTCATATATGAAATTATTTTATTGAACTTTTGTCATTCATTTGGACAAATCTTACATATTTGTTGTAAACCTTTTACTTCAAAATTAGAACTGCTTATCTTCGTTTTTAAATGCAATTTTTTTATATAGGCAATTTTTCCTTCACTAAAAGACATGTTTTATTAATATATTAAATATATTTATTAAGAATCAAAATAATCGAAATATTAGTTTATTATTCCACTATTTCCAATTTCCATGTAATGTTTTCAACTGTAAAACGTAATGTTTTTATAACCTTCACCATAGGATGGGGGGTATATTAAGTTTGTCATTCCGTTTGTAACACATCTTGCTCTAAGACGCCATAAAGTATATAACATATATTCTGGGTCGTGGTGAAATTCTGAGTCGATCTGAGCATGTCCGTCCGTCCGTCCGTCTGTTGAAATCACGCTAACTTCCGAACGAAACAAGCTATCGACTTGAAACTTAGCACAAGTAGTTGATATTGATGTAGGTGTCGGATGGTATTGCAAATGGGCCATATCGGTCCACTTTGACGTATAGCCCCCATACAAACGGACCCCCAAATTTGCGAGGCCTCTAAGAGAAGCAAATTTCATCCGATCCGGCTGAAATTTGGTACATGGTGTTAGTATATGGTCTCTAACAACCATGAAAAAATTGGTCCACATTGGTCCATAATTATATATAGCCCCCATATAAACCGATCCCACGATTTGGCTTGCGAGGCCTCTAAGAGAAGAAAATTTCATCTGATCCGGCTGAAATTTGTACATGGTGTTAGTATATGGTCTCTAATAACCATGCAAAAATTGGTCCACATTGGTCCATAATTATATATAGCCCCCATATAAACCGATCCCCCGATTTGGCTTGCGAGGCCTCTAAGAGAAGAAAATTTCATCCGATCCAGATGAAAATTGGTACATAGTGTCAGCATATGGTCTCTAACAACCATGCAAAAATTGGTCCACATTGGTACATAATTATATATAGCCCCCACATAAACCGATCCCCCGATTTGGCTTGCGAGACCTCTAAGAGAAGCACATTTCATCCTATCCGGCTGAAATTTGGTACATGGTGTTGGTATATGGTCTCTAACAACCATGCAACAAGTGGTCCACATCGGTCCATAATTATATATAGCCCCCATATAAACCGATCACCAGATTTGAACTCCGGAGCCTCTTGGAAGACCAAAATTCATCTGATTCAGTTGAAATTTGGTACGTGCTGTTAATATATGGCCTCAAACTCCCATGCCAAAATTGGTCGATAGCGGTCAATAATTATATATAGCCCTCATATAAACCGATCCCCCGATTTGGCTTGCGAGGCCTCTAAGAGAAGCAAATTTCATCCGATCCGGCTGAAATTTGGTACATGGTGTTAGTATATGGTCTCTAACAACCATGCAAAAATTGGTCCACATCGGTCCATAATTATATATAGCCCCCATATAAACCGATCCCCCGATTTGGTTTGCGAGACCTCTAAGAGAAGCAAATTTTATCCTATCCGGCTGAAATTTGGTACATGGTTTTAGTATATGGTATCTAACAACCATGCAAAAATTGGTCTACATCGGTCCATAATTATATATAGCCTCCATATAAACCGATCACCTGGTTTGACCTCCGGAGCCTCTTGGAAGACCAAAATCCATCTGATTCAGTTGAAATTTGGTACGTGGTGTTAATATATGACCTCAAACTCCCATACAAAAATTGGTCGGTATCGGTCCATAATTATAAAATTATATATAGGCCCCATATAAACCGATCCCCAGATTTGACCTCCAGAGCCCGTTGGAAGAGCAAAATTCTTCCCATTCGGTTGAAATTTGGTACGTGATGTTAGTATGTGGTATCCAACAACCATGCAGGAATTGGTTCATATCAGTCCATAATTATATATAGCTCCCATATAAACCGATCCCCAGATTTGACCTCCGGTGCCTTTTGGAGAAGTAAAATTCATCCGATCTGGTTGAAATTTGGTACGTGGTGATAGTATATGATATTTAACAACCATGCCAAAAGCGGTCCATATCAGTCCATAATCATATATAGCGCCATATAAACCGATCCCGAGATTTGGTTTTGGAGCCTCTTGGAGGAACAAATTTCATCCGAGTGAGTTGAAATTTGGAACATTTTGCTAGTATATGGTCGTTAACAACCATGCCTAACTAGGTCCATATCGGTCTATAGTTATATATATCCCTCAGATAAATCGATTTCCAATCACACAAAAATTGGTCCATATCAAGTTCATAATTGTATATAGCCCCCATATAAGCGACCCCCATATTCAGTTCTCTACGTACCGTGCAAAAAGTCCATATCGATTTGTAATTATTTGTAGACTTAACTATACATAACTTTTTTGTCTAATATATACCACGTATGGACAAACTCACAATTTAGAAAACGATGTTAAGAAGTTTTAAGATACCACAACCCAAGTAATTCGATTGTGGATGACAGTCTTTCGTGGAAGTTTCTACGCAATCCATGGTGGAGGGTACATAAGATTCGGCCTGACCGAACTTACGGCCGTATATACTTGTTCTTCTTCTTCTTCTTGTACCTTTCACTTTTAATAAGTTGCTGCCTAACTATTTTGTCCTCCTTTTACAATTTCAATACCTACAAATATGAAAAATCATAAACCATTTTTTTTCACAAAAGATTAGCGTCCTGAATGGTACCTGATGAATGAAGGGATTGTTATTCTGTTGGTATTTTCTTTCTTTGTAAATAAAAGGAATTTTAGAGCGATGGTGTTAAATGCTACACCGAAAAAAAAGTTTACTATTTTTTATGAAAAATGAACTAGCCCATAGTAAGAATGACCATGATTTGGCGCCAAAGATTTTTTTCATCTAGATAAGTTCATGATTTTCTT
>NW_027445737.1:0-2000 GCF_050003625.1 Haematobia irritans
TAACAAAGCATTCGTAAAAATAAACAAAAACCGAACTAAAACCAAGTTTCTTAAAAATTAGTAAAATTTCTTATAAAATGATAATTGCGACTTCCTTTATAATAGAAAGTTTTTCATACATACGAACAACACTTGGCATAGAAAAATATTTTAGTTCATTCGTACTAAGAAGTATGCAATCCTTTCAAAACTTAAGGAAACACACTTGTTAGAATATAGGAAATTTTCCTAAATTTCTATTGTCTACCTGTAATCGATACCTGTCGTCGTAATCGATGTGTTTGCGCGTGGGTGTAATCGATATATTTGCGCGTCGGTTGTTTTTTTAGTTGGAATCGCGTTGTTTTGGTATACGGAGAGATTGTTAAAAAATAATATGGTAAAATAATATAATAAATAACAAATAAAATATATAAAATATTTGTTATTTTAAATTAGTGAGAAAATTTTTCGTTTTTTTTAAATAAATCTATCAATGTTCGTGATAGTGTATAAAGAAAGAAAACACCAGCAGAATAACAACCCTTTCATTTGTCTTCATTTTGGAATCTTCAATTATCAGGTAATATTCAGTGACGCTAACCTTTTGCAACAAAAATGTTTTATGGTTTTTTATATTTGTAGGTATTGAAATTGTAAAAGGAGGACAAAATCATTAGGCAGCAACTTATTAAAAGTGAAAAGTACAAGAAGAAGAAAAAGTGCGTTGTACAGTTGATAATATCACACGGAAATTGGAAATAGTGGAATAATAAACTAATATTTCAAAGAGATTCGATGCTGTTGATTCTTAATAAATATATTCAATATATTAATAAAACATGTCTTTTATTGAAGATAAAATTGCTTATAGAAATAAATAAAATTGTATTTAAAAACGAAGGTAAGCAGTTCTAATTATGAAGTAAAAGTTTTACCACAAATGTGTAAGATTTGTCGAAATGAATGAAAAAATTCCAATAAAATCATTCCATATATGAATTCAAATTAGTTAAATTTTTTCATTCTGTAGTATAGTGGTATATAAATATAGGAAAATGTTAACTAATATATGGAAAGCATTATTTCTAATTTCTACGAAAATCACATCGTTCAAACAAATAAAAATGTCTTTGGCGCTATACGAAGTTCAACTTTCTTCACAATGAGTTCATTTTAACTTAAAGAAGGGGTCACTTTTTTCTGGGTGTGAGTCAAATATGCAGGGAAGCCAGGTTATATTATATATCAGAATAACATCACAAATTGAAACAGCAGCTGTGTAAAATGTACCTCCATGACTCTACAAAAACAACCTTAAAAGTTGGACACACCAGGTAGGTCCAGATTACATTATATGCTCCAAACCGGATTGGGATACACCCCAATTTCTAATACTATATGTGTAATTTTTAAATTCCTTTGCATGATAAAACGGATGCGTTGCTACATTTCAACAGGTATTTATCCCTGGCATCGTCCAGTCCATGATTTGACCAGTGAATCAAAATCGGTTTCTTTTAATTTATTAAAATACTGACCAGAGATGTTTATAACAGAAATCCTTGCCGAAGAAAATATGAACTTTCGCGATATCTGGCGAAGTCGGAAAAATGTTTTGATGTATTTTGGACTACTTATTGACGTTCATACCCATATTTATACAAAAGTTTCTATACTCTGATAAATGTATTTCAGATTTACTTCTGAACCATTTCAACCGACCTTTCTACGTTAAGATTATAGTAAGAATCAACATGATATGCCCACAAATGGGGTGGTCCGTAAATGTTTATAATCTGCTACAGTCCCAATAGTACCGATTTTCACCATTTTACGTCCAAATCAGCTAAATAGGTGCAGATGTTCATGTCACATATTACGTGATATTCGGTCCGGCGGACTTTTCTGTCGTATTTAGTTGTTTTTTTATATGAATATATATAAGAATCAATTTATTAATAAATTTTTATTTTATTTGTAGTAAAAAAAATCATAAAGTGCAATTTGCATCATTTTAT
>NW_027445738.1:0-4000 GCF_050003625.1 Haematobia irritans
AATCTAGAAGGTTGTAGGCCAATTAGCGAGAACATTCGAAATCGTCATATCTCGGTATATAAACCCCTAGCGGAGAGAGCAGTCAAGTCAGTCGTAAGCTACAGTTTATATAGTACACATCGTAGAGCAAATAAGTGAAACCAATCAGTTAAACAAATAAATTGTAGATTATCGTTATTTGAAAAGAACTGTGTTTTAATTATCGTGTAATTAAATACGCCTCAATATAAAAACGTAACAATATTAAATTAAAACAAACCGAAAATCCCAAAGAATATTATCTCTAAGCCGTCTTTACTTTGTTTTTCAATTCTCTAAGTAGTTTTAGAGATATCGTTCAAGTTTTGAAAAAAAAATTAAATTTTTAACAAAACAAAAATTTTGTTCTTTAAAAATTGCTATAAAATAAAAATGGGGCGAAAATCACAGTTCTGTTGATGAAGAACTGAATATTGTTTTTATAGTTATTTGGGACGCTGAATACAAATCTGCACGTGGTTCCACATTTCGGTGAAAACAAAAAGAGAAGCTTTGAAACTCAGAAATGTCATCAGCATTACTGAGAAGAGATACTATTCCACCCGCTGAAAAAATACTTTGGTGTTTGGTCGAAACTGGGGTTGAACCCATGACCCTTTGTAAAACGGGCATGCTAACCATTGCACCACGGTAGCCCCCATTACCACCTACATACAACTTTTTTACAACCAAAAGGCGCGAGTAAATGAAAAAGTGTAAATATTTTCATTAAAGAAAAACTTTCAATAAAAGCATAACTGGCTTTCTTCTGGTACTTTCTTAAATTTCTTTTATGTTCTCTTGTTTGCTTATTTTCACATCGAAATGTTAGTTCTTACTCTCTCATAGTATAAATAACAACCACTTTGCTTTGTTATTTTGCATTCTCATTTCTTCTCATTGTCTATTGTCATTGTTATTGTTGTTGTTGTTGTCACCAGATGAATAACTTCCCAATAAATACAAACGTTTGAAAAATGCTAAATTTCAACAATTTTTCAAACATTTTTTCAAGGATTAGGGTAAGATTCAAGTTGAGAAATTGTTGAGAAAATCGCGTTCTCAACAAAAAACAGATATTACCCTCAACAGTGAAATTCAACACATTAGCAATAATATCTCAGGTGTTATCCTCAAATTGCATCGCTACTCAATCATTTGTCAAACAATTTTCGATGCGTGTCAAATTCAAATTTAACATCGTTGCAAACACTTTTCAACCTAAATTTTTATGAATGATATCCCCACTTCAAATTGAAAGTCAAAGCCAAAATTCTATGAATTTTGTATAATTTATTCATTTTCATCAAAATAAAATATATAATAATACACTACACTACAATACCAATTGATAAATAATAATCTTATTAAACATATCAACAAATAAGAACAAAAAAAAAACAAACAACAAAACTTTAAATAGCTTAAACATTATTAGTAAACACTTTTGCATTGATAATTCGATTTCCTTCCTGTTGGTGTCATAAAACAGCATTAAAATTTATTAACATGCGGGCCATTTGAAATTAGGAACGTACTGGACCGCGTGTTAGAATTGATTTCCAGCAGAAGGAATTCACAAAATATCCATTTTAAACTGATAATAGCATATGAATTAAACTGACGATGTGATGCACATTTTCATCCCGAAGTTGTTGATTTCAACAATTTGTTGTTGTTAACAATTTTAATTATTTGCACTTGTAATGTTTCTGGAAACTTTTTCTTGTCGATATGTTTGCAAGAATGTAACATCCAAAGATTTTAGTTTTCTGCAAAGAGATTTAAATTTAGTGATTTCTCCAAAGTGTTGATTTAATTGTTCATATTGACGTACTAATTATTATAAACTATTTGAAGCAGTTCCAGTTAATTGTCCACCATTTTTTCATCGGTCAGCTTTTTAATGTTTTCAAGAACGTAGAATCCATAATTTTAGTTTCCTGCAAAGAGATATACATTTAGTGACTTCCTTAAAGTTTTATTTAATTTTTTATTTTCACTTACCTATTTTTATAAACTATTGGGTTATTTGTCTAAAATTTTCTATTTTTTTTATTTCTTGCAATTGACCACGAACTTCGTTGCACAAATAAGTATTGAAAACCACATGGTTTTTTCGTTGCATTTTAGGGTAGTGTTTTGTCAAAATTTTCTCATATTATCTTCAACTCCTTTTCAAAGATTTCGTCAACATTTTGGCAAATTGGAAGTAATTCGCAAACAATTTGAAGATGTATTGAAGATGAGCTTTTTCAAGCCAAGTTGAATTTATGTTGAAAATTATATTTACCCTCAAACTGAAAAATTGGGATGTTTATATATATATATATATATATATATATATATATATATATATATATATATATATATATATATATATATATATATATATATATATATATATATATATATATATATATATATATATATATATATATATATATATATATAAAGGGTGATTTGTTAAGAGCTTGATAACTTTTTAAAAAAAAAAAAACACATAAAATTTGCAAAATCTCATCGGTTCTTTATTTGAAACGTTAGATTGGTCCATGACATTTACTTTTTGAAGATAATTTCATTTAAATGTTGACCGCGGCTGCGTCTTAGGTGGTCCATTCGGAAAGTCCAATTTTGGGCAACTTTTTCGAGCATTTCGGCCGGAATAGCCCGAATTTCTTCGGAAATGTTGTCTTCCAAAGCTGGAATAGTTGCTGGCTTATTTCTGTAGACTTTAGACTTGACGTAGCCCCACAAACAATAGTCTAAAGGCGTCAAATCGCATGATCTTGGTGGCCAACTTACCGGTCCATTTCTTGAGATGAATTGTTCTCCGAAGTTTTCCCTCAAAATGGCCATAGAATCGCGAGCTGTGTGGCATGTAGCGCCATCTTGTTGAAACCACATGTCAACCAAGTTCAGTTCTTCCATTTTTGGCAACAAAAAGTTTGTTAGCATCGAACGATAGCGATCGCCATTCACCGTAACGTTGCGTCCCACAGCATCTTTGAAAAAATACGGTCCAATGATTCCACCAGCGTACAAACCACACCAAACAGTGCATTTTTCGGGATGCATGGGCAGTTCTTGAACGGCTTCTGGTTGCTCTTCACTCCAAATGCGGCAATTTTGCTTATTTACGTAGCCATTCAAGCAGAAATGAGCGTCATCGCTGAACAAAATTTGTCGATAAAAAAGCGGATTTTCTGCCAACTTTTCTAGGGCCCATTCACTGAAAATTCGACGTTGTGGCTCGTTAGTAAGTCTATTCATGATGAAATGTCAAAGCATACTGAGCATCTTTCTCTTTGACACCATGTCTGAAATCCCACGTGATCTGTCAAATACTAATGCATGAAAATCCTAACCTCAAAAGTATCACCCTTTATATATATATATATATATATATATATATATATATATATATATATATATATATATATATATATATATATATATATATATATATATATATATATATATATATATATATATATATATATATATATATATATATATATATATATATATATATATATATATATATATATATATATAATATATATATATATATATATATATATATATATATATATTTATATATATATATATATTTTTATATATATATATATATATATATATATATATATACAACACGTTTGACGAATGAGATATGGTATCGAAAATTTAGATCTACTAAGTGGTGCAGGGTATAATATAGTCGGACCCGCCCGACATTAGACTTTCCTTACTTGTTCTAAACTGATATGATATTTTCGCAAATACGAATAACAATTTCATATATGAGATCTGTGTCTTAATTTTCATTTCATTGAGACTCGACTAGATAACTCCCTAAAGCACGTTCCCTGGACTCGGAATAAATATCAAAATCCTTAAAGGAAGGTCAAAAACTATGGGTTTTGAGTAATTAAACATATAGTTGAGTTTTTGATTCAAATTTAAATAAATTTTGAAT
>NW_027445739.1:0-25000 GCF_050003625.1 Haematobia irritans
ATGGGCAAAAGAAGTTTTTCATATAAAAATTTAAATTTTTTTAGGTTTTGGGTGGATTTTTCAATTTTTTGGGGGTGGTCACGAATTAAACTCCTTCTCGCTCTAGGACGCATATTTAAGGAGATATGGGCAAAAGAAGTTTTTCATATAAAAATTTCAATTTTTTTAGGTTTTGGGCGGATTTTTCAATTTTTTTGGAGGTGGTCACGAATTAAAGTCCTTTTCGCTCTAGGACGCTTAGTTTAGGAGATATGGGCAAAAGAAGTTTTTCATATAAAAATTTCAATTTTTTTAGGTTTTGGGTGGATTTTTCAATTTGTTGGGGGTGGTCACGAATTAAAGTCCTTTTCGCTCTAGGACGCTTAGTTTAGGAGATATGGGCAAAAGAAGTTTTTCATATAAAAATTTTAATTTTTTTAGGTTTTGGGTGGATTTTTCAATTTTTTGGGGGTGGTCACGAATTAAAGTCCTTTTCGCTCTAGGACGCTTAGTTTAGGAGATAGGGGCAAAAGAAGTTTTTCATATAAACATTTTAATTTTTTTAGGTTTTGGGTGGATTTTTCAATTTTTTGAGGGTGGTCACGAATTAAAGTCCTTTTCGCTCTAGGACGCATATTTAAGGAGATATGGGCAAAAGAAGTTTTTCATATAAAAATTTCAATTTTTTTTAGGTTTTGGGTGGATTTTTCAATTTTTTTTGGGGGTGGTCACGAATTAAAGTCCTTTTCGCTCTAGGACGCTTAGTTTAGGAGATATGGGCAAAAGAAGTTTTTCATATAAAAATTTCAATTTTTTTAGGTTTTGGGTGGATTTTTCAATTTTTTGGGGGTGGTCACGAATTAAAGTCCTTTTCGCTCTAGGACGCTTAGTTTAGGAGATATGGGCAAAAGAAGTTTTTCATATAAAAATTTAAATTTTTTTAGGTTTTGGGTGGATTTTTCAATTTTTTGAGGGTGGTCACGAATTAAAGTCCTTTTCGCTCTAGGACGCATATTTAAGGAGATATGGGCAAAAGAAGTTTTTCATATAAAAATTTCAATTTTTTAGGTTTTGGGTGGATTTTTCAATTTTTTGGGGGTGGTCACGAATTAAAGTCCTTTTCGCTCTAGGACGCATATTTAAGGAGATATGGACAAAAGAAGTTTTTCATATAAAAATTTCAATTTTTTTAGGTTTTGGGCGGATTTTTCAATTTTTTTGGAGGTGGTCACGAATTAAAGTCCTTTTCGCTCTAGGACGCTTAGTTTAGGAGATATGGGCAAAAGAAGTTTTTCATATAAAAATTTCAATTTTTTTAGGTTTTGGGTGGATTTTTCAATTTTTTGGGGGTGGTCACGAATTAAACTCCTTCTCGCTCTAGGACGCATATTTAAGGAGATATGGGCAAAAGAAGTTTTTCATATAAAAATTTCAATTTTTTTAGGTTTTGGGCGGATTTTTCAATTTTTTTGGAGGTGGTCACGAATTAAAGTCCTTTTCGCTCTAGGACGCTTAGTTTAGGAGATATGGGCAAAAGAAGTTTTTCATATAAAAATTTAAATTTTGTTAGGTTTTGGGTGGATTTTTAAATTTTTTGGGGGTGGTCACGAATTAAAGTCCTTTTCGCTCTAGGACGCATATTTAAGGAGATATGGGCAAAAGAAGTTTTTTCATATAAAACTTTCATTTTTTTTAGGTTTTGGGTGGATTTTTCAATTTTTTGGGGGTGGTCACGAATTAAAGTCCTTTTCGCTCTAGGACGCATATTTAAGGAGATATGGGCAAAAGAAGTTTTTCATATAAAAATTTCAATTTTTTTAGGTTTTGGGTGGATTTTTCAATATTTTGGGGGTGGTCACGAATTAAAGTCCTTTTCGCTCTAGGACGCTTAGTTTAGGAGATATTGGCAAAAGAAATTTGTTATATAAAAATTTAAATTTTTTTAGGTTTTGGGTGGATTTTTCATTTTTTTGGGGGTGGTCACGAATTAAAGTCCTTTTCGCTCTAGGTCGCTTAGTTTAGGAGATATGGGCAAAAGAAGTTTTTCATATAAAAATTTAAATTTTTTTAGGTTTTGGGTGGATTTTTAAATTTTTTGGGGGTGGTCACGAATTAAAGTCCTTTTCGCTCTAGGACGCTTAGTTTAGGAGATATGGGCAAAAGAAGTTTTTCATATAAAAATTTCAATTTTTTTAGGTTTTGGGTGGATTTTTCAATTTTTTGAGGGTGGTCACGAATTAAAGTCCTTTTCGCTCTAGGACGCATATTTAAGGAGATATGGACAAAAGAAGTTTTTCATATAAAAATTTCAATTTTTTTAGGTTTTGGGCGGATTTTTCAATTTTTTTGGAGGTGGTCACGAATTAAAGTCCTTTTCGCTCTAGGACGCTTAGTTTAGGAGATATGGGCAAAAGAAGTTTTTCATATAAAAATTTAAATTTTTTTAGGTTTTGGGTGGATTTTTCAATTTTTTGGGGGTGGTCACGAATTAAACTCCTTCTCGCTCTAGGACGCATATTTAAGGAGATATGGGCAAAAGAAGTTTTTCATATAAAAATTTAAATTTTTTTAGGTTTTGGGCGGATTTTTCAATTTTTTGGAGGTGGTCACGAATTAAAGTCCTTTTCGCTCTAGGACGCTTAGTTTAGGAGATATGGGCAAAAGAAGTTTTTCATATAAAAATTTAAATTTGTTTAGGTGTTGGGTGGATTTTTCAATTTTTTGGGGGTGGTCACGAATTAAAGTCCTTTTCGCTCTAGGACGCTTAGTTTATGATATATGGGCAAAAGAAGTTTTTCATATAAAAATTAAAATTTTTGTAGGTTTTGGGTGGATTTTTCAATTTTTTGGGGGTGGTTACGAATTGAAGTCCTTTTCGCTCTAGGATGCTTAGTTTAGGAGATATGGGCAAAAGAAGATTTTCATATAAAAATTTCAATTTATTTAGGTTTTGGGTGGATTTTTTAATTTTTTCGGGGTGGTCACGAATTAAAGTCCTTTTCGCTCTAGGACGCTTAGTTTAGGAGATATGGGCAAAAGAAGTTTTTCATATAAAAATTTCAATTTTTTTAGGTTTTGGGTGGATTTTTCAATTTTTTGGGGGTGGTCACGAATTAAAGTCCTTTTCGCTCTAGGACGCTTAGTTTAGGAGATATGGGCAAAAGAAGTTTTTCATATAAAAATTTAAATTTTTTTTAGGTTTTGGGTGGATTTTTCAATTTTTTGAGGGTGGTCACGAATTAAAGTCCTTTTCGCTCTAGGACGCATATTTAAGGAGATATGGGCAAAAGAAGTTTTTCATATAAAAATTTCAATTTTTTAGGTTTTGGGTGGATTTTTCAATTTTTTGGGGGTGGTCACGAATTAAAGTCCTTTTCGCTCTAGGACGCATATTTAAGGAGATATGGACAAAAGAAGTTTTTCATATAAAAATTTCAATTTTTTTAGGTTTTGGGCGGATTTTTCAATTTTTTTGGAGGTGGTCACGAATTAAAGTCCTTTTCGCTCTAGGACGCTTAGTTTAGGAGATATGGGCAAAAGAAGTTTTTCATATAAAAATTTCAATTTTTTTAGGTTTTGGGTGGATTTTTCAATTTTTTGGGGGTGGTCACGAATTAAACTCCTTCTCGCTCTAGGACGCATATTTAAGGAGATATGGGCAAAAGAAGTTTTTCATATAAAAATTTCAATTTTTTTAGGTTTTGGGCGGATTTTTCAATTTTTTTGGAGGTGGTCACGAATTAAAGTCCTTTTCGCTCTAGGACGCTTAGTTTAGGAGATATGGGCAAAAGAAGTTTTTCATATAAAAATTTAAATTTTGTTAGGTTTTGGGTGGATTTTTAAATTTTTTGGGGGTGGTCACGAATTAAAGTCCTTTTCGCTCTAGGACGCATATTTAAGGAGATATGGGCAAAAGAAGTTTTTTCATATAAAACTTTCAATTTTTTTAGGTTTTGGGTGGATTTTTCAATTTTTTGGGGGTGGTCACGAATTAAAGTCCTTTTCGCTCTAGGACGCATATTTAAGGAGATATGGGCAAAAGAAGTTTTTCATATAAAAATTTCAATTTTTTTAGGTTTTGGGTGGATTTTTCAATTTTTTGGGGGTGGTCACGAATTAAAGTCCTTTTCGCTCTAGGACGCTTAGTTTAGGAGATATGGGCAAAAGAAGTTTTTCATATAAAAATTTCAATTTTTTTAGGTTTTGGGTGGATTTTTCAATTTTTTGGGGGTGGTCACCAATTAAAGTACTTTTCGCTCTAGGACGCTTAGTTTAGGAGATATTGCCAAAAGAAGTTTTTCGTATAAAAATTTAAATTTTTTTTAGGTTTTGGGTGGATTTTTAAATTTTTTGGCGGTGGTCACGAATTAAAGTCCTTTTCGCTCTAGGACGCTTAGTTTAGGAGATATGGACAAAAGAAGTTTTTCATATAAAAATTTCAATTTTTTTAGGTTTTGGGTGGATTTTTCAATTTTTTGGGGGTGGTCACGAATTAAAGTCCTTTTCGCTCTAGGACGCATATTTAAGGAGATATGGGCAAAAGAAGTTTTTCATATAAAAATTTCATTTTTTTAGGTTTTGGGTGGATTTTTCAATATTTTGGGGGTGGTCACGAATTAAAGTCCTTTTCGCTCTAGGACGCTTAGTTTAGGAGATATTGGCAAAAGAAATTTGTTATATAAAAATTTAAATTTTTTTAGGTTTTGGGTGGATTTTTCATTTTTTTGGGGGTGGTCACGAATTAAAGTCCTTTTCGCTCTAGGTCGCTTAATTTAGGAGATATGGGCAAAAGAAGTTTTTCATATAAAAATTTAAATTTTTTTAGGTTTTGGGTGGATTTTTAAATTTTTTGGGGGTGGTCACGAATTAAAGTCCTTTTCGCTCTAGGACGCTTAGTTTAGGAGATATGGGCAAAAGAAGTTTTTCATATAAAAATTTCAATTTTTTTAGGTTTTGGGTGGATTTTTCAATTTTTTGAGGGTGGTCACGAATTAAAGTCCTTTTCGCTCTAGGACGCATATTTAAGGAGATATGGACAAAAGAAGTTTTTCATATAAAAATTTCAATTTTTTTAGGTTTTGGGCGGATTTTTCAATTTTTTTGGAGGTGGTCACGAATTAAAGTCCTTTTCGCTCTAGGACGCTTAGTTTAGGAGATATGGGCAAAAGAAGTTTTTCATATAAAAATTTCAATTTTTTTAGGTTTTGGGTGGATTTTTCAATTTTTTGGGGGTGGTCACGAATTAAACTCCTTCTCGCTCTAGGACGCATATTTAAGGAGATATGGGCAAAAGAAGTTTTTCATATAAAAATTTCAATTTTTTTAGGTTTTGGGCGGATTTTTCAATTTTTTTGGAGGTGGTCACGAATAAAAGTCCTTTTCGCTCTAGGACGCTTAGTTTAGGAGATATGGGCAAAAGAAGTTTTTCATATAAAAATTTCAATTTTTTTAGGTTTTGGGTGGATTTTTCAATTTGTTGGGGGTGGTCACGAATTAAAGTCCTTTTCGCTCTAGGACGCTTAGTTTAGGAGATATGGGCAAAAGAAGTTTTTCATATAAAAATTTTAATTTTTTTAGGTTTTGGGTGGATTTTTCAATTTTTTGGGGGTGGTCACGAATTAAAGTCCTTTTCGCTCTAGGACGCTTAATTTAGGAGATAGGGGCAAAAGAAGTTTTTCATATAAAAATTTTAATTTTTTTAGGTTTTGGGTGGATTTTTCAATTTTTTGAGGGTGGTCACGAATTAAAGTCCTTTTCGCTCTAGGACGCATATTTACGGAGATATGGGCAAAAGAAGTTTTTCATATAAAAATTTCAATTTTTTTTAGGTTTTGGGTGGATTTTTCAATTTTTTTTGGGGGTGGTCACGAATTAAAGTCCTTTTCGCTCTAGAACGCTTAGTTTAGGAGATATGGGCAAAAGAAGTTTTTCATATAAAAATTTCAATTTTTTTAGGTTTTGGGTGGATTTTTCAATTTTTTGGGGGTGGTCACGAATTAAAGTCCTTTTCGCTCTAGGACGCTTAGTTTAGGAGATATGGGCAAAAGAAGTTTTTCATATAAAAATTTAAATTTTTTTAGGTTTTGGGTGGATTTTTCAATTTTTTGAGGGTGGTCACGAATTAAAGTCCTTTTCGCTCTAGGACGCATATTTAAGGAGATATGGGCAAAAGAAGTTTTTCATATAAAAATTTCAATTTTTTAGGTTTTGGGTGGATTTTTCAATTTTTTGGGGGTGGTCACGAATTAAAGTCCTTTTCGCTCTAGGACGCTTAGTTTAGGAGATATGGGCAAAAGAAGTTTTTCATATAAAAATTTAAATTTTTTTAGGTTTTGGGTGGATTTTTCAATTTTTTGGGGGTGGTCACGAATTAAAGTCCTTTTCGCTCTAGGACGCTTAGTTTAGGAGATATGGGCAAAAGAAGTTTTTCATATAAAAATTTAAATTTTTTTGGGTTTTGGGTGGATTTTTCAATTTTTTGGGGGTGGTCATGAATTAAAGTCCTTTTCGCTCTAGGACGCATATTTAAGGAGATATGGGCAAAAGAAGTTTTTCATATAAAAATTTCAATTTTTTTTAGGTTTTGGGTGGATTTTTCAATTTTTTGGGGGTGGTCACGAATTAAAGTCCTTTGCGCTCTAGGATGCTTAGTTTAGGAGATATGGGCAAAAGAAATTTTTCATATAAAAATTTAAATTTTTTTATGTTTTGGGTGGATTTTTAAATTTTTTGGCGGTGGTCGCGAATTAAAGTCCTTTTCGCTCTAGGACGCATATTTAAGGAGATATGGGCAAAAGAAGTTTTTCATATAAAAATTTCAATTTTTTTTGGGTTTTGGGTGGATTTTTCAATATTTTGGGGGTGGTCACGAATTAAAGTTCTTTTCGCTCTAGGACGCTTAGTTTAGGAGATATGGGCAAAAGAAGTTTTTCATATAAAAATTTCAATTTTTTTTGGTTTTGGGTGGATTTTTCAATTTGTTGGGGGTGGTCACGAATTAAAGTCCTTTTCGCTCTAGGACGCTTAGTTAAGGAGATATGGGCAAAAGAAGTTTTTCATATAAAAATTAAAATTTTTTTAGGTTTTGGGTGGATTTTTCAATTTTTTGGGGGTGGTCACGAATTAAAGTCCTTTTCGCTCTAGGACGCTTAGTTTAGGAGATATATGCAAAAGAAGTTTTTCATAAAAAATTTAAATTTTTTTAGGTTTTGGGTGGATTTTTCAATTTTTTGGGGGTGGTCATGAATTAAATTCCTGTTCGCTCTAGGACGCTTAGTTTAGGAGATATGGGCAAAAGAAGTTTTTCATATAAAAATTTAAATTTTTTTAGGTTTTGGGTGGATTTTTAAATTTTTTGGGGGTGGTCACGAATTAAAGTCCTTTTCGCTCTAGGACGCATATTTAAGGAGATATGGGCAAAAGAAGTTTTTCATATAAAAATTTCAATTTTTTTAGGTTTTGGGTGGATTTTTCAATTTTTTGGGGTGGTCATGAATTAAAGTCCTTTTCGCTCTAGGACGCTTAGTTTAGAAGATATGGGCAAAAGAAGGTTTTCATATAAAAATTTCAATTTTTTTAGGTTTTGGGTGGATTTTTCAATTTTTTGGGGTGGTCATGAATTAAAGTCCTTTTCGCTCTAGGAGGCATATTTAGGGAGATATGGGCAAAAGAAGTTTTTCATATAAAAATTTCAATTTTTTTAGGTTTTGGGTGGATTTTTCAATTTTTTGGGGTGGTCATGAATTAAAGACCTTTTCGCTCTAGGACGCTTAGTTTAGGAGATATGGGCAAAAGAAGTTTTTCATATAAAAATTTCATTTTTTTAGGTTTTGGGTGGATTTTTCAATTTTTTGGGGGTGGTCATGAATTAAAGTCCTTTTCGCTCTAGGACGCTTAGTTTAGGAGATATGGGCAAAAGAAGTTTTTCATATAAAAATTTCAATTTTTTTAGATTTTGGGTGGATTTTTCAATTTTTTGGGGGTGGTCACGAATTAAAGTCCTTTTCGCTCTAGGACGCATATTTAAGGAGATATGGGCAAAAGAAATTTTTCATATAAAAATTTCAATTTTTTTAGGTTTTGGGTGGATTTTTCAATTTTTTGGGGGTGGTCACGAATTAAAGTCCTTTTCGCTCTAGGACGCTTAGTTTAGGAGATATGGGCAAAAGAAGTTTTTCATATAAAAATTTCATTTTTTTTAGGTTTTGGGTGGATTTTTCAATTTGTTGGGGGTGGTCACGAATTAAAGTCCTTTTCGCTCTAGGACGCTTAGTTAAGGAGATATGGGCAAAAGAAGTTTGTCATATAAAAATTAAAATTTTTTTAGGTTTTGGGTGGATTTTTCAATTTTTCGGGGGTGGTCACGAATTAAAGTCCTTTTCGCTTTAGGACGCTTAGTTTAGGAGATATATGCAAAAGAAGTTTTTCATAAAAAATTTAAATTTTTTTAGGTTTTGGGTGGATTTTTCAATTTTTTGGGGGTGGTCACGAATTAAAGTCCTTTTCGCTCTAGGACGCTTAGTTTAGGAGATATGGGCAACAGAAGTTTTTCATATAAAAATTTTAATTTTTTAGGTTTTGGGTGGATTTTTAAATTTTTTGGGGGTGGTTACGAATTAAAGTCCTTTTCGCTCTAGGACGCTTAGTTTAGGAGATATGGGCAAAATAAGTTTTTCATATAAAAATTTCAATTTTTTTAGGTTTTGGGTGAATTTTTCAATTTGTTGGGGGTGGTCACGAATTAAAGTCCTTTTCGCTCTAGGACGCTTAGTTAAGGAGATATGGGCAAAAGAAGTTTTTCATATAAAAATTTCAATTTTTTTAGGTTTTGGGTGGATTTTTAAATTTTTTGGGGTGGTCATGAATTAAAGTCCTTTTCGCTCTAGGACGATTAGTTTAGGAGATATGGGCAAAAGAAGTTTTTCATATAAAAATTTAAATTTTTTTAGGTTTTGGGTGGATTTTTCAATTTTTTGGGGGTGGTCACGAATTAAAGTCCTTTTCGCTCTAGGACGCTTAGTTTAGGAGATATGGGCAACAGAAGTTTTTCATATAAAAATTTCAATTTTTTAAGTTTTGGGTGGATTTTTCAATTTTTTGGGGGTGGTCACGAATTAAAGTCCTTTTCGCTCTAGGACGCTTAGTTTAGGAGATATGGGCAAAAGAAGTTTTTCATATAAAAATTTCAATTTTTTTTGGTTTTGGGTGGATTTTTCAATTTTTAGGGGGTGGTCATGAATTAAAGTCCTTTTCGCTCTAGGACGCATATTTAAGGAGATATGGGCAAAAGAAGTTTTTCATATAAAAATTTCAATTTTTTTTAGGTTTTGGGTGGATTTTTCAATTTTTTGAGGGTGGTCACGAATTAAAGTCCTTTTCGCTCTAGGACGCTTAGTTTAGGAGATATGGGCAAAAGAAGTTTTTCATATAAACATTTCAATTTTTTTAGGTTTTGGGTGGATTTTTCAATTTTTTGGGGGTGGTCACGAATTAGAGTCCTTTTCGCTCTAGGACGCTTAGCTTAGGAGATATTGGCAAAAGAAGTTTTTCATATAAAAATTTCAATTTTTTTAGGTTTTCGGTGGATTTTTCAATTTTTTGGGGGTGGTCACGAATTAAAGTCCTTTTCGCTCTAGGACGCTTAGTTTAGGAGATATGAGCAAAAGAAGTTTTTCATATAAAAATTTAAATTTTTTTAGGTTTTGGGTGGATTTTTCAATATTTTGGGGGTGGTCACGAATTAAAGTCCTTTTCGCTCTAGGATGCTTAGTTTAGGAGATATGGGCAAAAGAAATTTTTCATATAAAAATTTAAATTTTTTTATGTTTTGGGTGGATTTTTAAATTTTTTGGCGGTGGTCACGAATTAAAGTCCTTTTTGCTCTAGGACGCATATTTAAGGAGATATGGGCAAAAGAAGTTTTTCATATAAAAATTTCAATTTTTTTAGGTTTTGGGTGGATTTTTCAATTTGTTGGGGGTGGTCACGAATTAAAGTCCTTTTCGCTCTAGGACGCTTAGTTTAGAAGATATGGGCAAAAGAAGGTTTTCATATAAAAATTTAAATTTTTTTAGGTTTTGGGTGGATTTTTCAATTTTTTGAGGGTGGTCACGAATTAAAGTCCTTTTTGCTCTAGGACGCTTAGTTTAGGAGATATATGCAAAAGAAGTTTTTCATAAAAAAATTTAAATTTTTTTAGGTTTTGGGTGGATTTTTCAATTTTTTGGGGGTGGTCACGAATTAAAGTCCTTTTCGCTCTAGGACGCTTAGTTTAGGAGATATGGGCAAAAGAAGTTTTTCATATAAAAATTTCAATTTTTTTTGGTTTTGGGTGGATTTTTCAATTTTTTGGGGGTGGTCACGAATTAAAGTCCTTTTCGCTCTAGGACGCTTAGTTTAGGAGATATGGGCAAAAGAAGTTTTTCATATAAAAATTTCAATTTTTTTAGGTTTTGGGTGGATTTTTCAATTTTTTGGGGGTGGTCACGAATTAAAGTCCTTTTCGCTCTAGGACGCTTAGTTTAGGAGATATGGGCAAAAGAAGTTTTTCATATAAAAATTTAAATTTTTTTAGGTTTCGGGTGGATTTTTAAATTTTTTGGGGGTGGTCACGAATTAAAGTCCTTTTCGCTCTAGGACGCATATTTAAGGAGATATGGGCAAAAGAAGTTTTTCATATAAAAATTTCAATTTTTTTTGGGTTTTGGGTGGATTTTTCAATATTTTGGGGGTGGTCACGAATTAAAGTTCTTTTCGCTCTAGGACGCTTAGTTTAGGAGATATGGGCAAAAGAAGTTTTTCATATAAAAATTTCAATTTTTTTAGGTTTTGGGTGGATTTTTCAATTTGTTGGGGGTGGTCACGAATTAAAGTCCTTTTCGCTCTAGGACGCTTAGTTAAGGAGATATGGGCAAAAGAAGTTTTTCATATAAAAATTAAATTTTTTTTAGGTTTTGGGTGGATTTTTCAATTTTTCGGGGGTGGTCACGAATTAAAGTCCTTTTCGCTTTAGGACGCTTAGTTAAGGAGATATATGCAAAAAAAGTTTTTCATAAAAAATTTAAATTTTTTTAGGTTTTGGGTGGATTTTTCAATTTTTTGGGGGTGGTCACGAATTAAAGTCCTTTTCGCTCTATGACGCTTAGTTTAGGAGATATGGGCAACAGAAGTTTTTCATATAAAAAATTTAATTTTTTTAGGTTTTGGGTGGACTTTTAAATTTTTTGGGGGTGGTCACGAATTAAAGTCCTTTTCGCTCTAGGACGCTTAGTTTAGGAGATATGGGCAAAAGAAGTTTTTCATATAAAAATTTCAATTTTTTTAGGTTTTGGGTGGATTTTTCAATTTGTTGGGGGTGGTCACGAATTAAAGTCCTTCTCGCTCTAGGACGCTTAGTTAAGGAGATATGGGCAAAAGAAGTTTTTCATATAAAAATTAAAATTTTTTTAGGTTTTGGGTGGATTTTTCAATTTTTTGGGGGTGGTCACGAATTAAAGTCCTTTTCGCTCTAGGACGCTTAGTTTAGGAGATATATGCAAAAGAAGTTTTTCATAAAAAATTTCAATTTTTTAAGGTTTTGGGTGGATTTTTCAATTTTTTGGGGGTGGTCACGAATTAAAGTCCTTTTCGCTCTAGGACGCTTAGTTTTGGAGATATGGGCAAAAGAAGTTTCTCATATGAAAATTTCAATTTTTTTAGGTTTTGGGTGGATTTTTAAATTTTTTGGGGGTGGTCACGAATTAAAGTCCTTTTCGCTCTAGGACGCTTAGTTTAGGAGATATGGGCAACAGAAGTTTTTCATATAAAAATTTCAATTTTTTTAGGTTTTGGGTGGATTTTTAAATTTTTTGGGGGTGGTCACGAATCAAAGTCCTTTTCGCTCTAGGACGCTTAGTTTAGGAGATATGGGTAAAAGAAGTTTTTCATATAAAATTTTCAATTTTTTTAGGTTTTGGGTGGATTTTTCAATTTGTTGGGGGTGGTCACGAATTAAAGTCCTTTTCGCTCTAGGACGCTTAGTTTTGGAGATATGGGCAAAAGAAGTTTCTCATATAAAAATTTCAATTTTTTTAGGTTTTGGGTGGATTTTTAAATTTTTTGGGGGTGGTCACGAATTAAAGTCCTTTTCGCTCTAGGACGCTTAGTTTAGGAGATATGGGCAACAGAAGTTTTTCATATAAAAATTTCAATTTTTTAAGTTTTGGGTGGATTTTTCAATTTTTTGGGGGTGGTCACGAATTAAAGTCCTTTTCGCTCTAGGACGCTTAGTTTAGGAGATATGGGCAAAAGAAGTTTTTCATATAAAAATTTCAATTTTTTTTGGTTTTGGGTGGATTTTTCAATTTTTTGGGGGTGGTCATGAATTAAAGTCCTTTTCGCTCTAGGACGCATATTTAAGGAGATATGGGCAAAATAAGTTTTTCATATAAAAATTTCATTTTTTTTTTAGGTTTTGGGTGGATTTTTCAATTTTTTGGGGGTGGTCACGAATTAAAGTCCTTTTCGCTCTAAGACGCTTAGTTTAGGAGATATGGGCAAAAGAAGGTTTTCATATAAAAATTTCAATTTTTTTAGGTTTTGGGTGGATTTTTCAATTTTTTGGGGGTGGTCACGAATTAAAGTCCTTTTCGCTCTTGGACGCATATTTAAGGAGATATGGGCAAAAGAAGTTTTTCATATAAAAATTTCAATTTTTTTAGGTTTTGGGTGGATTTTTCAATATTTTGGGGGTGGTCACGAATTAAAGATCTTTTCGCTCTAGGACGCTTAGTTTAGGAGATATGGGCAAAAGAAGTTTTTCATATAAAAATTTCAATTTTTTTAGGTTTTGGGTGGATTTTTCAATTTGTTGGGAGTGGTCAATTTGGTTTTGGGTGGATTTGTCAATTTTTTGGGGGTGGTCATGAATTAAAGTCCTTTTCGCTCTAGGACGCTTAGTTAAGGAGATATGAGCAAAAGAAGTTTTTCATATAAAAATTAAAATTTTTTTAGGTTTTGGGTGGATTTTTCAATTTTTCGGGGGTGGTCACGAATTAAAGTCCTTTTCGCTCTAGGACGCTTAGTTTAGGAGATATATGCAAAAGAAGTTTTTCATAAAAAATTTAAATTTTTTTAGGTTTTGGGTGGATTTTTCAATTTTTTGGGGGTGGTCACGAATTAAAGTTCTTTTCGCTCTAGGACGCATATTTAAGGAGATATGGACAAAAGAAGTTTTTCATATAAAAATTTAAATTTTTTTTGGGTTTTGGGCGGATTTTTCAATTTTTTGGAAGTGATCACGAAATAAAGTCCTTTTCGCTCTAGGACGCTTAGTTTAGGAAATATGGGCAAAAGAAGTTTTTCATATAAAAATTAAAATTTTTTAGGTTTTGGGTGGATTTTTAATTTTTTGGGGGTGGTCACGAATTAAAGTCCTTCTCGCTCTAGGACGCATATTTAAGGAGATATGGGCAAAAGAAGTTTTTCATATAAAAATTTCAATTTTTTTAGGTTTTGGGTGGATTTTTCAATTTTTTGGGGGTGGTCACGAATTAAAGTCCTTTTCGC
Organism: Haematobia irritans; assembly: GCF_050003625.1. Lineage (NCBI taxonomy): Eukaryota > Metazoa > Arthropoda > Insecta > Diptera > Muscidae > Haematobia > Haematobia irritans. The sequence goes on from NW_027445739.1 coordinate 13,525, forward strand.
TCTAGGACGCTTAGTTTAGGAGATATGGGCAAAAGAAGTTTTTCATATAAAAATTTCAATTTTTTTAGGTTTTGGGTGGATTTTTCAATTTGTTGGGGGTGGTCACGAATTAAAGTCCTTTTCGCTCTAGGACGCTTAGTTTAGGAGATATGGGCAAAAGAAGTTTTTCATATAAAAATTTCAATTTTTTTAGGTTTTGGGTGGATTTTTCAATTTTTTGGGGGTGGTCACGAATTAAAGTCCTTTTCGCTCTAGGACGCTTAGTTTAGGAGATATGGGCAAAAGAAGTTTTTCATATAAAAATTTCAATTTTTTTGGGTTTTGGGTGGATTTTTCAATTTTTTGGGGTGGTCACGAATTAAAGTCCTTTTCGCTCTAGGACGCATATTTAAGGAGATATGGGCAAAAGAAGTTTTTCATATAAAAATTTCAATTTTTTTTAGGTTTTGGGTGGATTTTTCAATTTTTTGGGGGTGGTCACGAATTAAAGTCCTTTTCGCTCTAGGACGCTTAGTTTAGGAGATATGGGCAACAGAAGTTTTTCATATAAAAATTTTAATTTTTTTAAATTTTGGGTGGATTTTTCAATTTTTTGGGGGTGGTCACGAATTGAAGTCCTTTTCGCTCTAGGACGCTTAGTTTAGGAGATATGGGCAAAAGAAGTTTTTCATATAAAAATTTAAATTTTTTTAGGTTTTGGGTGGATTTTTCAATTTTTTGGGGGTGGTCACGAATTAAAGTCCTTTTCGCTCTAGGACGCATATTTAAGGAGATATGGGCAAAAGAAGTTTTTCATATAAAAATTTAAATTTTTTTAGGTTTTGGGTGGATTTTTCAATATTTTGGGGCTGGTCACGAATTAAAGCCCTTTTCGCTCTAGGATGCTTAGTTTAGGAGATATGGGCAAAAGAAGTTTTTCATATAAAAATTTAAATTTGTTTAGGTGTTGGGTGGATTTTTCAATTTTTTGGGGGTGGTCACGAATTAAAGTCCTTTTCGCTCTAGGACGCTTAGTTTATGATATATGGGCAAAAGAAGTTTTTCATATAAAAATTAAAATTTTTGTAGGTTTTGGGTGGATTTTTCAATTTTTTGGGGGTGGTTACGAATTGAAGTCCTTTTCGCTCTAGGATGCTTAGTTTAGGAGATATGGGCAAAAGAAGATTTTCATATAAAAATTTCAATTTATTTAGGTTTTGGGTGGATTTTTTAATTTTTTCGGGGTGGTCACGAATTAAAGTCCTTTTCGCTCTAGGACGCTTAGTTTAGGAGATATGGGCAAAAGAAGTTTTTCATATAAAAATTTCAATTTTTTTAGGTTTTGGGTGGATTTTTCAATTTTTTGGGGGTGGTCACGAATTAAAGTCCTTTTCGCTCTAGGACGCTTAGTTTAGGAGACATGGGCAAAAGAAGATTTTCATATAAAAATTTAAATTTTTTTAGGTTTTGGGTGGATTTTTCAATTTTTGGGGGTGGTCACGAATTAAAGTCCTTTTCGCTCTAGGACGCTTAGTTTAGGAGATATGGGCGAAAGAAGTTTTTCATACTAAAATTTCAAGTTTTTTAGGTTTTGGGTGGATTTTTCAATTTTTTGGGGGTGGTCACGAATTAAAGTCCTTTTCGCTCTAGGACGCTTAGTTTAGGAGATATGGGCAAAAGAAGTTTTTCATATAAAAATTTCAATTTTTTTTAGGTTTTGGGTGGATTTTGCAATTTTTTGGGGGTGGTCACGAATTAAAGTCCTTTTCGCTCTAGGACGCTTAGTTTAGGAGATATGGGCAAAAGAAGTTTTTCATATAAAAATTTCAATTTGTTTAGGTTTTGGGTGGATTTGTCAATTTTTTGGGGGTGGTCACGAATTAAAGTCCTTTTTCGCTCTAGGACGCTTAGTTTAGGAGATATGGGCAAAAGAAGTTTTTCATATAAAAATTTCAATTTTTTTAGGCTTTGGGTGGATTTTTCAATTTTTTGGGGGTGGTCACGAATTAAAGTCCTTTTCGCTCCAGGACGCTTAGTTTAGGAGATATGGGCAAAAGAAGTTTTTCATATAAAAATTTCAATTTTTTAGGTTTTGGGTGGATTTTTCAATTTTTTGGGGGTGGTCACGAATTAAAGTCCTTTTCGCTATAGGACGCTTAGTTTAGGAGATATATGCAAAAGAAGTTTTTCATATAAAAATTTCAAATTTTTTAGGTTTTGGGTGGATTTTTCAATTTTTTGGGGTGGTCATGAATTAAAGTCCTTTTCGCTCTAGGACGCTTAGTTTAGGAGATATGGGCAAAAGAAGGTTTTCATATAAAAATTTATTTTTTTTTAGGTTTTGGGTGGATTTTTCAATTTTTTGGGGGTGGTCACGAATTAAAGTCCTTTTCGCTCTAGGACGCTTAGTTTAGGAGATATGGGCAAAAGAAGCTTTTAATATAAAAATTTCAATTTTTTTAAGTTTTGGGTGGATTTTTCAATTTTTTGAGGGTGGTCATGAATTAAAGTCCTTTTCGCTCTAGGACGCATATTTAAGGAGATATGGGCAAAAGAAGTTTTTCATATAAAAATTTCAATTTTTTTAGGTTTTGGGTGGATTTTTCAATTTTTTGGGGGTGGTCGCGAATTAAAGTCCTTTTCGCTCTAGGACGCTTAGTTTAGGAGATATGGGCAACAGAAGTTTTTCATATAAAAATTTTAATTTTTTTAAATTTTGGGTGGATTTTTCAATTTTTTTGAGGGTGGTCACGAATTAAAGTCCTTTTCGCTCTAGGACGCTTAGTTTAGGAGATATATGCAAAAGAAGTTTTTCATATAAAAATTTCAATTTTTTTAGGTTTTGGGTGGATTTTTAAATTTTTTGGGGGTGGTCACGAATTAAAGTCCTTTTCGCTCTAGGACGCATATTTAAGGAGATATGGGCAAAAGAAGTTTTTCATATAAAAATTTAAATTTTTTTAGGTTTTTCGTGGATTTTTCAATATTTTGGGGGTGGTCACGAATTAAAGTTCTTTTCGCTCTAGGACGCTTAGTTTAGGAGCTATGGGCAAAAGAAGTTTTTCATATAAAAATTTAAATTTTTTTAGGTTTTGGGTGGATTTTTCAATTTTTTGGGGGTGGTCACGAATTAAAGTCCTTTTCGCTCTAGGACGCTCACTTTAGGAGATATGGGCAAAAGAAGGTTTTCATATAAAAATTTCATTTTTCTTAGGTTTTCGGTGGATTTTTCAATTTGTTGGGGGTGGTCACGAATTAAAGTCCTTTTCGCTCTAGGACGCTTAGTTTAGGAGATATGGGCAAAAGAAGTTTTTCATATAAAAATTTAATTTTTTTTAGGTTTTGGGTGGATTTTTCAATTTTTGGGGGTGGTCACGAATTAAAGTCCTTTTCGCTCTAGGACGCTTAGTTTAGGAGATATGGGCAAAAGAAGTTTTTCATATAAAAATTTCAATTTTTTTAGGTTTTGGGTGGATTTGTCAATTTTTTTGGGGGTGGTCACGAATTAAAGTCCTTTTCGCTCTAGGACGCTTAGTTTAGGAGATATGGGCAAAAGAAGTTTTTCATATAAAAATTTCAATTTTTTTAGGTTTTGGGTGGATTTTTCAATTTTTTGGGGGTGGTCATGAATTAAAGTCCTTTTCGCTCTAGGACGCTTAGTTTAGGAGATATGGGCAAAAGAAGGTTTTCATATAAAAATTTCATTTTTTTTAGGTTTTGGGTGGATTTTTCAATTTTTTGGGGGTGGTCACGAATTAAAGTCCTTTTCGCTCTAGGACGCTTAGTTTAGGAGATATGGGCAAAAGAAGCTTTTAATATAAAAATTTCAATTTTTTTAGGTTTTGGGTGGATTTCTCAATTTTTTGAGGGTGGTCATGAATTAAAGTCCTTTTCGCTCTAGGACGCATATTTAAGGAGATATGGGCAAAAGAAGTTTTTCATATAAAAATTTCAATTTTTTTAGGTTTTGGGTGGATTTTTCAATTTTTTGGGGGTGGTCGCGAATTAAAGTCCTTTTCGCTCTATGACGCTTAGTTTAGGAGATATGGGCAACAGAAGTTTTTCATATAAAAATTTTAATTTTTTTAAATTTTGGGTGGATTTTTCAATTTTTTTGAGGGTGGTCACGAATTAAAGTCCTTTTCGCTCTAGGACGCTTAGTTTAGGAGATATATGCAAAAGAAGTTTTTCATATAAAAATTTCAATTTTTTTAGGTTTTGGGTGGTTTTTTAAATTTTTTGGGGGTGGTCACGAATTAAAGTCCTTTTCGCTCTAGGACGCATATTTAAGGAGATATGGGCAAAAGAAGTTTTTCATATAAAAATTTCAATTTTTTTAGGTTTTTCGTGGATTTTTCAATATTTTGGGGGTGGTCACGAATTAAAGTCCTTTTCGCTCTAGGACGCTTAGTTTAGGAGATATGGGCAAAAGAAGTTTTTCATATAAAAATTTAAATTTTTTTAGGTTTTGGGTGGATTTTCAATTTTTTGGGGGTGGTCACGAATTAAAGTCCTTTTCGCTCTAGGACGCTTACTTTAGGAGATATGGGCAAAAGAAGGTTTTCATATAAAAATTTCAATTTTTTAGGTTTTGGGTGGATTTTTCAATTTTTTGGGGGTGGTCACGAATTAAAGTCCTTTTCGCTCTAGGACGCATATTTAAGGAGATATGGGCAAAAGAAGTTTTTCATATAAACATTTCAATTTTTTTTTAGGTTTTGGGTGGATTTTTCAATTTTTTGAGGGTGGTCATGAATTAAAGTCCTTTTCGCTCTAGGACGCTTAGTTTAGGAGATATGGGCAAAAGAAGTTTTTCATATAAAAATTTCAATTTTTTTAGGTTTCGGGTGAATTTTTCAATTTGTTGGGGGTGGTCACGAATTAAAGTCCTTTTCGCTCTAGGACGCTTAGTTAAGGAGATATGGGCAAAAGAAGTTTTTCATATAAAAATTAAAATTTTTTTAGGTTTTGGGTGGATTTTTAAATTTTTTGGAGGTGGTCACGAATTAAAGTCCTTTTCGCTCTAGGACGCATATTTAAGGAGATATGGGCAAAAGAAGTTTTTCATATAAAAATTTCAATTTTTTTAGGTTTTGGGTGGATTTTTCAAGTTTTTGTTGGTGGCCACGAATTAAAGTCCTTATCGCTCTAGGACGCTTAGTTTAGGAGATATGTGCAAAAGAAGTTTTTCATATAAAATTTTAACTTGTTTTAGGTTTTGGGTGAATTTTTAATTTTTTTGGCGGTGGTCACGAATTAAAGTCCTTTTCGCTCTAGGACGCTTGGTTTAGGAGATATGGGCAAAAGAAGTTTTTCATATAAAAATTTCAATTTTTTTGGGTTTTGGGTGGATTTTTCAATTTTTTGGGGGTGGTCACGAATTAAAGTCCTTTTCGCTTTAGGACGCATATTTAAGGAGATATGGGCAAAAGAAGTTTTTCATATAAAAATTTAAATTTTTTTTAGGTTTTGGGTGGATTTTTCAATATTTTGGGGGTGGTCACGAATTAAAGTTCTTTTCGCTCTAGGACGCTTAGTTTAGGAGATATGGGCAAAAGAATTTTTTCATATAAAAATTTAATTTTTTTTAGGTTTTGGGTGGATTTTTCAATTTTTTGGGGGTGGTCACGAATTAAAGTCCTTTTCGATCTAGGACTCTTAGTTTAGGAGATATGGGCAAAAGAAGGTTTTCATATAAAAATTTCAATTTTTTTAGGTTTTGGGTGGATTTTTAAATTTTTTCGGGGTGGTCACGAATTAAAGTCCTTTTCGCTCTAGGATGCTTAGTTTAGGAGATATGGGCAAAAGAAGTTTTTCATATAAAAATTTAAATTTTTTTTGGTTTTGGGTGGATTTTTAAATTTTTTGGGGGTGGTCACGAATTAAAGTCCTTTTCGCTCTAGGACGCTTAGTTTAGGAGATATGGGCAACAGAAGTTTTTCATATAAAAATTTCAATTTTTTAGGTTTTGGGTGGATTTTTCAATTTTTTGGGGGTGGTCACGAATTAAAGTCCTTTTCGCTATAGGACGCTTAGTTTAGGAGATATATGCAAAAGAAGTTTTTCATATAAAAATTTCAATTTTTTTAGGTTTTGGGTGGATTTTTCAATTTTTTGGGGTGGTCATGAATTAAAGTCCTTTTCGCTCTAGGACGCTTAGTTTAGGAGATATGGGCAAAAGAAGGTTCTCATATAAAAATTTCCATTTTTTTTAGGTTTTGGGTGGATTTTTCAATTTTTTGGGGGTGGTCACGAATTAAAGTCCTTTTCGCTCTGGGACGCTTAGTTTAGGAGATATGGGCAAAAGAAGCTTTTCATATAAAAATTTCAATTTTTTTAGGTTTTGGGTGGATTTTTCAATTTTTTGAGGGTGGTCATGAATTAAAGTCCTTTTCGCTCTAGGACGCATATTTAAGGAGATATGGGCAAAAGAAGTTTTTCATATAAAAATTTCAATTTTTTAAGGTTTGGGTGGATTTTTCAATTTTTTGGGGGTGGTCGCGAATTAAAGTCCTTTTCGCTCTAGGACGCTTAGTTTAGGAGATATGGGCAACAGAAGTTTTTCATATAAAAATTTTAATTTTTTTAAATTTTGGTTGGATTTTTCAATTTTTTTGAGGGTGGTCACGAATTAAAGTCCTTTTCGCTCTAGGACGCTTAGTTTAGGAGATATATGCAAAAGAAATTTTTCATATAAAAATTTCAATTTTTTTAGGTTTTGGGTGGATTTTTAAATTTTTTGGGGGTGGTCACGAATTAAAGTCCTTTTCGCTCTAGGACGCATATTTAAGGAGATATGGGCAAAAGAAGTTTTTCATATAAAAATTTCAATTTTTTTAGGTTTTTCGTGGATTTTTCAATATTTTGGGGGTGGTCACGAATTAAAGTTCTTTTCGCTCTAGGACGCTTAGTTTAGGAGATATGGGCAAAAGAAGTTTTTCATATAAAAATTTAATTTTTTTTAGGTTTTGGGTGGATTTTTCAATTTTTTGGGGGTGGTCACGAATTAAAGTCCTTTTCGCTCTAGGACGCTTAGTTAAGGAGATATGGGCAAAAAAAGTTTTTCATATAAAAATTTTAATTTTTTTAGGTTTTGGGTGGATTTTTCAATTTTTTGGGGGTGGTCACGAATTAAAGTCCTTTTCGCTCTAGGACGCTTAGTTTAGGAGATATGGGCAACAGAAGTTTTTCATATAAAAATTTTAATTTTTTTAAATTTTGGGTGGATTTTTCAATTTTTTTGAGGGTGGTCACGAATTAAAGTCCTTTTCGCTCTAGGACGCTTAGTTTAGGAGATATATGCAAAAGAAGTTTTTCATATAAAAATTTCAATTTTTTTAGGTTTTGGGTGGTTTTTTAAATTTTTTGGGGTGGTCACGAATTAAAGTCCTTTTCGCTCTAGGACGCATATTTAAGGAGATATGGGCAAAAGAAGTTTTTCATATAAAAATTTCAATTTTTTTAGGTTTTGGGTGGATTTTTCAATATTTTGGGGGTGGTCACGAATTAAAGTCCTTTTCGCTCTAGGACGCTTAGTTTAGGAGATATGGGCAAAAGAAGTTTTTCATATAAAAATTTAAATTTTTTTAGGTTTTGGGTGGATTTTTCAATTTTTTGGGGGTGGTCACGAATTAAAGTCCTTTTCGCTCTAGGACGCTTACTTTAGGAGATATGGGCAAAAGAAGGTTTTCATATAAAAATTTCAATTTTTTTAGGTTTTAGGTGGATTTTTCAATTTTTTGGGGGTGGTCACGAATTAAAGTCCTTTTCGCTCTAGGACGCATATTTAAGGAGATATGGGCAAAAGAAGTTTTTCATATAAAAATTTCAATTTTTTTTTAGGTTTTGGGTGGATTTTTCAATTTTTTGAGGGTGGTCATGAATTAAAGTCCTTTTCGCTCTAGGACGCTTAGTTTAGGAGATATGGGCAAAAGAAGTTTTTCATATAAAAATTTCAATTTTTTTAGGTTTCGGGTGAATTTTTCAATTTGTTGGGGGTGGTCACGAATTAAAGTCCTTTTCGCTCTAGGACGCTTAGTTAAGGAGATATGGGCAAAAGAAGTTTTTCATATAAAAATTAAAATTTTTTTAGGTTTTGGGTGGATTTTTAAATTTTTTGGGGGTGGTCACGAATTAAAGTCCTTTTCGCTCTAGGACGCATATTTAAGGAGATATGGGCAAAATAAGTTTTTCATATAAAAATTTCAATTTTTTTAGGTTTTGGGTGGATTTTTAATTTTTTTGGCGGTGGTCACGAATTAAAGTCCTTTTCGCTCTAGGACGCTTGGTTTAGGAGATATGGGCAAAAGAAGTTTTTCATATAAAAATTTCAATTTTTTTGGGTTTTGGGTGGATTTTTCAATTTTTTGGGGGTGGTCACGAATTAAAGTCCTTTTCGCTTTAGGACGCATATTTAAGGAGATATGGGCAAAAGAAGTTTTTCATATAAAAATTTAAAATTTTTTTAGGTTTTGGGTGGATTTTTCAATATTTTGGGGGTGGTCACGAATTAAAGTTCTTTTCGCTCTAGGACGCTTAGTTTAGGAGATATGGGCAAAAGAAGTTTTTCATATAAAAATTTAAATTTTTTTAGGTTTTGGGTGGATTTTTCAATTTTTTGGGGGTGGCCACGAATTAAAGTCCTTTTCGATCTAGGACTCTTAGTTTAGGAGATATGGGCAAAAGAAGGTTTTCATATAAAAATTTCAATTTTTTTAGGTTTTGGGTGGATTTTTAAATTTTTTGGGGGTGGTCACGAATTAAAGTCCTTTTCGCTCTAGGATGCTTAGTTTAGGAGATATGGGCAAAAGAAGTTTTTCATATAAAAATTTAAATTTTTTTAGGTTTTGGGTGGATTTTTAAATTTTTTGGGGGTGGTCACGAATTAAAGTCCTTTTCGCTCTAGGACGCTTAGTTTAGGAGATATGGGCAACAGAAGTTTTTCATATAAAAATTTCAATTTTTTAGGTTTTGGGTGGATTTTTCAATTTTTTGGGGGTGGTCACGAATTAAAGTCCTTTTCGCTAGAGGACGCTTAGCTTAGGAGATATATGCAAAAGAAGTTTTTCATATAAAAATTTCAATTTTTTTATGTTTTGGGTGGATTTTTCAATTTTTTGGGGTGGTCATGAATTAAAGTCCTTTTCGCTCTAGGACGCTTAGTTTAGGAGATATGGGCAAAAGAAGGTTTTCATATAAAAATTTCCATTTTTTTTAGGTTTTGGGTGGATTTTTCAATTTTTTGGGGGTGGTCACGAATTAAAGTCCTTTTCGCTCTGGGACGCTTAGTTTAGGAGATATGGGCAAAAGAAGCTTTTCATATAAAAATTTCAATTTTTTTTAGGTTTTGGGTGGATTTTTCAATTTGTTGGGGGTGGTCATGAATTAAAGTCCTTTTCGCTCTAGGACGCATATTTAAGGAGATATGGGCAAAAGAAGTTTTTCATATAAAAATTTTAATTTTTTAAGGTTTGGGTGGATTTTTCAATTTTTTGGGGTGGTCGCGAAGTAAAGTCCTTTTCGCTCTAGGATGCTTAGTTTAGGAGATATGGGCAACAGAAGTTTTTCATATAAAAATTTTAATTTTTTTAAATTTTGGTTGGATTTTTCAATTTTTTTGAGGGTGGTCACGAATTAAAGTCCTTTTCGCTCTAGGACGCTTAGTTTAGGAGATATATGCAAAAGAAATTTTTCATATAAAAATTTCAATTTTTTTAGGTTTTGGGTGGATTTTTAAATTTTTTGGGGGTGGTCACGAATTAAAGTCCTTTTCGCTCTAGGACGCATATTTAAGGAGATATGGGCAAAAGAAGTTTTTCATATAAAAATTTCAATTTTTTTAGGTTTTTCGTGGATTTTTCAATATTTTGGGGGTGGTCACGAATTAAAGTTCTTTTCGCTCTAGGACGCTTAGTTTAGGAGATATGGGCAAAAGAAGTTTTTCATATAAAAATTTAATTTTTTTTAGGTTTTGGGTGAATTTTTCAATTTTTTGGGGGTGGTCACGAATTAAAGTCCTTTTCGCTCTAGGACGCTTAGTTAAGGAGATATGGGCAAAAAAAGTTTTTCATATATAAATTTTAATTTTTTTAGGTTTTGGGTGGATTTTTCAATTTTTTGGGGGTGGTCACGAATTAAAGTCCTTTTCGCTCTATGACGCATATTTAAGGAGATATGGGCAAAAGAAGTTCTTCATATAAAAATTTCAATTTTTTTAGGTTTTGGGTGGATTTTTCAAGTTTTTGTGGGTGGCCACGAATTAAAGTCGCTCTAGGACGCTTAGTTTAGGAGATATGGGCAAAAGAAGTTTTTCATATAAAAATTTAAATTTTTTTAGGTTTTGGGTGGATTTTTAATTTTTTTGGCGGTGGTCACGAATTAAAGTCCTTTTCGCTCTAGGACGCTTAGTTTAGGAGATATGGGCAAAAGAAATTTTTCATATAAAAATTTCAATTTTTTGGGGTTTTGGGTGGATTTTTCAATTTTTTGGGGGTGGTCACGAAAGGACGCATATTTAAGGAGATAAAAAAATTTCAATTTTTTTAGGTTTTGGGTGGATTTTTCAAGTTTTTGTGGGTGGCCACGAATTAAAGTCCTTATCGCTCTAGGACGCTTAGTTTAGGAGATATGGGCAAAAGAAGTTTTTCATATAAAAATTTCAATTTTTTTAGGTTTTGGGTGGATTTTTAATTTTTTTGGCGGTGGTCACGAATTAAAGTCCTTTTCGCTCTAGGACGCTTAGTTTAGGAGATATGGGCAAAAGAAGTTTTTCATATAAAAATTTCAATTTTTTGGGTTTTGGGTGGATTTTTCAATTTTTTGGGGGTGGTCACGAATTAAAGTCCTTTTCGCTCTAGGACGCATATTTAAGGAGATATGGGCAAAAGAAGTTTTTCATATAAAAATTTAAATTTTTTTAGGTTTTGGGTGGATTTTTCAATATTTTGGGGGTGGTCACGAATTAAAGTTCTTTTCGCTCTAGGACGCTTAGTTTAGGAGATATGGGCAAAAGAAGTTTTTCATATAAAAATTTAAATTTTTTTAGGTTTTGGGTGGATTTTTCAATTTTTTGGGGGTGGTCACGAATTAAAGTCCTTTTCGATCTAGGACTCTTAGTTTAGGAGATATGGGCAAAAAATATAAAAATTTCAATTTTTTTAGGTTTTGGGTAGATTTTTCAATTTTTTGGGGGTGGTCACGAATTAAAGTCCTTTTCGCTCTAGGACGCATATTTAAGGAGATATGGGCAAAAGAAGTTTTTCATATAAAAATTTCAATTTTTTTTAGGTTTTGGGTGAATTTTTCAATTTGTTGGGGGTGGTCACGAATTAAAGTCCTTTTCCCTCTAGGACGCTTAGTTTAGGAGATATGGGCAAAAGAAGTTTTTCATATAAAAATTTCAATTTTTTTAGGTTTTGGGTGGATTTTTAAATTTTTTGGGGGTGGTCACGAATTAAAGTCCTTTTCGCTCTAGGACGCTTAGTTTAGGAGATATGGG
>NW_027445740.1:0-5000 GCF_050003625.1 Haematobia irritans
ATTTGGCTTGTGGAGCCTCTAAGAGAAGCATATTTCATCCGATACGGCTGAAATTTGGTACATGGTGTTGGTATATGGTCTCTAACAACCGTGCAAAAATGGGTCCACATCGGTTCATAATTATATATAGCCCCCATATAAACCGATCCCCAGATTTGGCTTGCGAAGTCTCCAAGAGAAGCAAATTTCATCCAATCCGGTTGTAATTTGGAACATGGTGTTAGTATATGATCTTTAACAACCGTGCCAGAATTGGTCCATATCGGTCCATAATTATATATAGCCCCCATATAAAACGTTCTCCAGAATTGACCTCCGGAGCCTCTTGGAGGAGCAAAATTCTTCCGATCCGGTTCAAATTAGGAACGTGGTGTTAGTATATGGTCGCTAAGAACCATACCAAAATTGGTCCAATCACACAAAAATTGGTCCATATCGGTTCATAATCATGGTTGCCACTAGAGCCAAAAATAATCTACCAAAATTTTATTTCTATACAAACTTTTGTCAAAATTTTATTTCTATATGAAATTTTGTAAAAATTTTATTTCTAGAGAAAATTTTGTTAAAATTTTATTCATTTCATAATAAAATTTTCATCATTGTCAAAATTTTATTTCTATAGAAAATTTTGTCAAAATTTTATTTCTATAGAAAATTTTGTTCAAATTTTATTCGGTTCATAATCATGGTTGCCACTCGAGCCAAAAACAATCTACCAAGATTTTATTTCTATAGAAAATTTTGTCAAAAGTTTATTTCTATAGAAAATTTTGTTAAAATTTTATTTCTGTAGAAATTTTTGTCAAAATTTTCTTTCTATAGAAAATTTTGTCAAAATTTTTATTTCTATAGAAAATTTTGTCAAAATTTTTATTTCTATAGAAAATTTTGTGAAAATTTTATTTCTATAGAAAATTTTGTTAAAATTTTATTTCTGTAGAAAATGTTGTCAAAATTGTATGTCTACATTGTCAAACTGAATTATATACGTATTGGATCGATCTTTTTTGATTTAATATATACCACGTATGGACTTACATACAATTTAGAAGATGGTGTTAGGAGGTTTTTTTTCATTTCATATATCTGTGGGATGAGAGAAAAAGGGTATCCCTAACATAACACTCTCACACTCAAGTTCAGTTCTATTGACGACGCGAAACTGTAAAGACGTGCTACGGCAACACTCTCGGATTGATAAACACTAATTTCATCATTTATTCACATTTTATTATAATTACATACAAAATAAAACTATAGTTATTTCTATGAACATTGAATATAAACATTTCTTGTTATTATTGAGCTAAACGGAGAAGTTCAGTGAGTAAAACCCTAGAAATCCCATAAAATTTGGTGGCTCAACCCGGATTCGCGGAAATAAATTGGTTGTTTCATACGAGGAGCTTCTTTTCTTTTTACGGACTAAATAAAAAGAGTGTATAGACGGTTTTGCCAAAAGAGAGAAAAGAAAAAAGGAGAAACATCTCGTGGGTTTATACGTGAAAAGAAAAAAGCGGAAAAAAACGGCGAAATGGCAGTGCTCGGTGATTTCGTAGAAATTCGGAAGAATTTGGCAACGGCCAAACGACATATTATTGTTGCAATGCATAAATTTGTTTTCGCCAGCGAAGGAGATCGTGGAAATAGAGAACGATTGCGAAAGTTTGAAGGTTTTTTGTATAACGAGGATGCTCTTGAATTTAAGGATAAGGCAGAATACGTTAAAAAGAATTTGTGTGCAGCGGATCTAGTTTCAATTTGCAATGTGTTGGGAATAGAATATAACGTTGACGACTTGTTTAAGCACATATTTGCAAATTTAAAGAAAGGTGGATTGATGTGTGCAACGGCTCTAAAAGACGAATGCCAAACGGATAACGACGACGACGACGGCGACGCAGCTTCTCTTTTGAGTGAGAGTAAAGACCGCACGATGGTACCTATTAACGACGGTGATGAGGATTTCAGTGTAACTTCTGAAGCTAATGATGAAGTTTTTGAAGGAGATGATGATGTTTGCTTGGGCGCTGGTAGATATGCAGCAAAGTTTCAGAATAACGAAGAAGACAAACCATCAATGAACAGAGGAATAAGAAAACGCATGCAAATAGAAAAAAATCAGAATGTAAACAAAACTCGAAATAATGAAAGTTCGATGGCACAGTACTATGCATCGAATGTTGGCACAAGATTTTCTATGAATTTTCGGGACATAGAGGAGTCAATCAGACCATTTGATGGTAGTGGAGTTTTAGCCGTTAAATCTTGGATTGAAGAATTTGAGGAAACAGCTGAGGTCATGGGCTGGGACGACTTCCAGAAATATGTTTTTGGTAAGAAATCGCTGAGAGGACTTGCTAAACTTTTTATCTCTAGCGAAAGGGGAATCACAACTTGGAATAGACTGCAAGAGTCTCTGATAAGTGAATTCGGGCCGAAGATGAATAGTGCACAGATTCACAAATTGTTGGCTGAACGCAGGATTGGTAAAGAAGAAAGCGTGCATGAGTACTTTTTGCATATGAAGGAAATAGCTTCACGTGGAATGGTCGAAGACATCGCATTGATCCAATACGTGATTGACGGCATCAGAGACTCAACGTCAAATAAAATGATTCTCTACGGTGCGACTAATCTAAACGAATTTAAGATGAAACTACGATGTTATGAAGACATGTGGGTGAGACCAAAAAATATTGGTGAAGCAAAACAAAACACGTCAAACGTTAACAAAACGACACCCAAGAATACAAATAAGGACGTTTCATGTTATAATTGTGGTGCAAAGGGACACACGTCGAAAACATGCAAGGACAAAGCGAAAGGTTTAAAGTGCTTTAACTGTAACAATTTTGGGCACATTTCAAAGGATTGTCCTTTGAAGCAGGAAAAAGCAAACGTTCGCCAATTAGTCTCAGAGGACGTAATGAAAAAGGAAACTAAATTTGGAGATAAGTCATGGTATGCTTTATTTGATACTGGCAGTAAATTCAACGTTGTGTCTAAGAAGATTTACGAGTCATTGGAAATGCCCGAACTGAAGGAGTCGAAGTTTCACTTAATAGGTTTTGGTAATAACTCCAAGGAGAATAAAGTAAAACCTCTTGGTAACTTCTCATACAGAGTCGAGATAGACGATGAATACTACGATTTGGAGTTTCACGTAGTGCCAGATACGTGTACCGACGTGGAAATAATTCTTGGATGTGACATTTGCAAACATGCCAAAATAACTATTACTTCAGATCGTTTAGAAATTAATAAAATTAAGGATGCGGCAAGTCAAGATATCCATAGCATTATGATCATGAATGTTTGTGATGATAACGATCAAGATTTGGATATCGATAAGGCAGCTGGAGAAGATTTTGCCAACAAGGTGACGGAAATTGTTCGAGCATACAAGCCACAAGAGTGTAAGACAACGAACGTGGAGCTACGGTTGGTCTTAAGAGACGAGACACCAATATTCTCTAGCCCACGACGACTTCCATTGAAAGAGAGATATATTGTAGAAGCCCAAATTGAGAAATGGCTAGCCGAAGGTATTATCGAACATTCTGACTCTGAATTTTGCAGCCCAATTGTATTGGTAAAGAAGCGAGACTCGACGGCAAGACTATGTGTAGATTATCGTAAGATCAATAAGGTAATAGTAAAGGACCACTTCCCTTTACCACTAATCGAAGATCAGCTTGATCGATTACAAAATGCAGTTGTGTTTAGTACGATAGACCTGCGGAATGGTTTTTTTCATGTTCCAGTAAACGAGGCAAGTAGAAAATATACTTCGTTTGTAACACACAACGGTCAATATCAATTTCGAAAAGTACCTTTTGGTCTTTGTAACTCGCCAGCAGTTTTCCAACGTCACATAAACGCTATATTCCGAGAGCTGAATAGAGAAGGTATTGCTTTACCATATGTGGATGACGTCATAATACCCGCAAGCAATTACGACGAAGCTCTTGTGAATCTGCATCGAGTTTTAGAGACGTGCAAAGACTACGGTCTTGACATAAATTTTAAGAAAAGTCATTTTTTGAAAAGACGTGTTCAATTTCTCGGTAATGTCATAGGGGAAAGGAAAATTTATCCTGCACCCGAAAAAACGATGGCAATGATAAAATTTCCTCAACCGCAGAATCTTAAACAACTAGAAAGCTTTCTTGGGCTCGCTGGTTATTTCAGAAAGTTCATACCAAAGTTTGCAATTATTGCCAAGCCGCTTAACGATCTTCGAAAAGGAAATGCGAAATTTGAATTTGGTACCGAACAGAAGATAGCTTTTAATAAACTAAAACAATGCATGAGTAATGAACCTGTATTGAATATATTTAATGAGACATACGAAACAGAGGTCCACACCGACGCATCTATTGATGGATTTGGCGCTGTCCTCCTACAAAGGAATCCTGAAGACGAACTTTTACATCCGGTGTACTATATGAGTAAGAAGACGACCGACGCCGAACGACGATACACAAGTTACGAGCTAGAGGTACTCGCCATTATAGAAGCTTTAAAAAAGTTTCGAGTGTATCTCATAGGATTACGGTTCAAATTAGTAACGGATTGTAACGCTTTTACCAAAACTTTGGATAAAAAGGATTTGTGTACCAGAGTGGCCAGATGGATTTTGTTTTTACAAGAATATGACTATTTTGTCGTACACCGGCCTGGATCACAAATGTGCCATGTAGACGCATTAAGTCGGTATCCAGTGATGCATATACATGATGATGGTTTGGTGGAACGTATAAGAAAACTACAAGAAAGTGACGAAGACTTAAGCGCAATTCGCGACATTTTGAAAGAAAAGTCGACATATAAAGATTATTTTCTAAAAGGCGGAATTTTGTATAAAGTGGAAAATGACTGTGAACTTATGGTAGTTCCAAAGGGCATGCAGAATGATATTATAAGAACAGCCCACGAAAGAGGTCACTTTTCCATCAAGAAAACGAGGGAGCTTATCGACAAGGACTATTATA
>NW_027445741.1:0-5000 GCF_050003625.1 Haematobia irritans
GTTTGAAGTCAGGGGACTGCACTGATAGAAAAGTACATCATCAAATTAATGAAAAAAAATCATCAAAAAATCTTCATCAAATTGATGTAGAAATTACATTGTTTTGATGAAATCGGTGTTCAATTTGATGTATTATGTTTTCATTTGAAAAACACCATCATCAATTCAATGAAGAAACTTACATCAATTTTTGGTCATCAAGTTGATGAAAATCTTTCATTGATTTAATGAAATCAGTAATCAAATTGACGAAAATTTTCATCATCTGTTTTTAGTTTCTAATTTTCCGCCCCGTATATGAAAAAAACTGCAAAAACTGCATTATTTCCACATATTTTAATTAGTATAAGCCTTTTTAAGTGATGAATGATTTAAATTTGAAAAAATTAGGAAACAAACTACAAAAAACGTGAAATATGATATTCTTGTTGCGTTGCAAAGTTGTTTGTGCTTTTATTGCTAAAACACACACTCACACACACACAAAAGAATTGTGTGTGTTGTACACGTATGCAGGTATGGGAGTTATTACGTGTGAGCAACGTAATATTGAATAAGAATATAGCAGTGTTCGTTTAAATATAAAAAGGAGCATAAAATGCAAAGTCACATCTCTGACATGCCAATAGAGGAAACCCCGTTATGTCTGCAGCGTGTTTAATAGTGGTTGAAGAATAAATACATTCATTTTTAAAGTGACATTCATTGTGATCGGACGTTGAAAAACTTGTTTTTAATATTTTTGTGAAGTAGAGATATTGTAAGTGTTATAAGTTTAAATGGAGAGCTTTATTTGTTCGAGAAATTTTAATAATATAGAAAAATATTTGTGGCATTTACAAACATTTCATGGTTTCCAAAATAGTGATACATTCAGGTGTACGATATGTAACAGCGCATTCACAACTAAAAGTTCCTTTAAAAGGCATCTTACAAAAGTTCATAGAGAAGTATTTTTGGAAAAACATTGTGGCTCCACGAAAAAATTAAATAACCTACCAATTCCATGTGAGTTTAGCGATGTGGAAAAAAATATAATATACAAAAAATGTATACCTAAAGAGGTAAGCATCGAAAGCCACGGTGGAGAGACTTCTGATCCTGGAAAATTAGGTGAAGTACCCGTAATAGAAAGTCTTTTTGAAAATAATTTAAAGTTTCAGACAGGTTTGTATTCTATAAACAACTTAAGCCGAAAAGACGCTGAAAATATTCAGACTTCACAATACAATCTTTTAATTTTACCACTTCTAAATGTTTTCAAAAAATTTGCTGACAAATTAGATTTGGATTCGAAGCAGGAATTATGTGAAACTATTCATTGTTGCAATGAAGTTTTGAATTCAATAAAGTCGGAGTACTTGTTAACTAAAGAACTGAAAAAAAGAGATCTATGTGAAGATTTAAACATTTCTGTCATTGATAGAAGTGGCGAACTCATTCACAAAAAAGGAAATTTAACTTTCGCCGAAAAAGAGACCACCATGGCATCACTTCCTTTAAGACATTCTTTCAAAAAAATTCTTCAAAAAGATAACTTATTGCTAAAAATTATTGATCATATGGAATCTTTAAGCAAATCTTCACAATTTACCAACATCGTACAAGGTGATATGTGGAAAAGGAAGACCGCTATGTACCCTAACCAACTTCTTATTCCTTACTTTCTATATTCCGATGATATAGAATTAAACAATCCTTTGGGTGCACATTCCACAACACATAGCGTAACAAACTTCTACTTTTCTTTTCCTACTTTTCCAAATGAAGATACCAAATTAGACCATATATTTTTAGCGGCATCAATAAAAAGTAGTGACTTACAAGTATATGGAATCGACAAGTGTTTGGTACCACTTGTGAACCAGTTAATAGAGTTAGAAGTGACAGGCATTGAAATCAATTTAAACAACGGTAAAGTGTATAATCCTCACTTTTTGCCTTGTTTAATTATTGGCGATAATTTAGGTCTTAATACCATATTAGGCTACAGAAAATCATTTAGTGGTACATTTTGCCGATTATGCAAAATAGACAAAAAAATGAGTAATGTAACTACTTCCGCGATTCCAAATCTTAAGAGGACATATGAAAATTATAGGCTCGATGTAAATACCGGGGATCCATGTAAGACCGGTATCATAAGCGAATGCGTATTTAACAAAATTCCTTCTTTTCATGTTGTCGATAACTTGAGCGTAGACGCAATGCACGATGTATTCGAAGGAATTTGTCATTATGATTTGTCGTTTGCCATACTTTATTTCATAAATACCAAAAAGTATTTCTCTTTGAAAACCCTTAATGCTCGAAAACAAAATTTCGACTACGGGGAACTTGAAATAGGAAATATTTCACCCAAAATTTCTATAACTCATCTTAAAAATAGTCATTTAAAGATGTCAGCGAAGGAAATGATGACATTTTTATTATATTTTCCTTTAATTGTTGGCGACATGATACCAGATGATGATGAGGTGTGGTTATTTATTTTAACACTAATACAAATTGTAGACAAATTGCTCAAGTTTTCGGTTACGGAGTTTTCTATAAGTTCTTTAGAAAATCTAATTGAAAAACATAATAAAGATTTCATTAGGCTTTTTAAAACTAATTTGAAACCAAAATATCATTTGTTACTTCATTATCCGGAAATAATGAGAAAATGCGGACCAGTGAGGAAATTCTGGAGCTTCCAATTTGAGTCTAAACACCGCAGTTTTAAGTTGTACACACATGCTATAACTTCACGAAAAAACATATGTTTTTCATTGGAGAAAAAATATCAGTTCATATTTTCAAACTATTTGCTAAACTCTTCTACAAGTAAAGATCTTGTTTTATTACAGAAAGATATAACCGTATGTGAATTAAATGATGAAATATGTGCTCAACTTAAAATACCTAAAAGAAAGTTATGTTTTTACAATAAAGTTTTGTTTAAAAACATTGTATATAAAAAGGAACTTTTTGTTGCTGAATGCGACATTGACTACCATATTTATAGAATCATAAACATATTTTGTTTGGACAACCAGATTTATATATTTGGAGAAAAATTAAAAGACATTGTTTATTGTAGCCATTATAGAGCTTTTGAGATACACGTCAATAAAGTGGAGGGAGTCTTTGCATTCAACATCAACAATCTAATTGGACATCCAACTACAGCCATAAGAACCCATACAGGCAAATATATGATAAGAATAAAGGAGATATATTAATAGATATCAATATGGCAGCCAGTGAAGATCAATTAGAAATTCTACTCGAAAAATGGAACGTATTACATTTACTTCCCACATTAAAAGGTAATTATAATATAATATGATTTAAAATTTAAGCTTATTTAATTATTGTATTTTTCAGATGAAAATATAACGATTGATGTCTTACAAATCATTAACAGAAAACATTTAGAGGAACTCACACGAAGATTTAAATTAGGAGACAAAATAGTTTTTGAGTTTAATATTAATAAATGGAGAGAAGAAACCGGAAAACCTATTCACGACGAATATTACTTAGACGTGGCCAATATTTCGACTTCCTCACGGAAATCTAGCTGCTCTTCAATCACATTTTCTCAGGAACCTCTGACAGAACGTTTTGACTCAAATACTGGTGTAAAGCTGTCGACAATTTTAAATCACAATAAAACTGGAAAAAGAATTTTAGAGACCTATAAAAAATACGAACATATAAATGAAGATCAACGAAATTTAATAATTACAACAATAGCTAGTTATTTTCATGCCAATGAGTTGCACATGTCTTTACAAGAAAGCTATAATTTGGAAAAACAAATAATAGAAATGTTTCCCAATGAGAAACTCCATTCTTACCGCACCGACAGACGTGGAAAGCTATATGTAAAATACAACAACATGAAAAGAAATCAAATTTACCAGAAAGATAGAGATGATGTTAATTTGCACAAGGGATCTAAACCTGTGGATAATATCGGTAAGATATTCAAAGAACTCAATTTTGATTTATGCATTTGTAGTAAATTTGGTATTTATTTTTTTAGTTTCTGAAGAAAACGCAAAAGAAATAATTCATAGTCTAAAATATGATAATTTCGACCAAGAACAATTTTTGAAAATGTGGCAGTCATGCGCGAATTACCGAATACGTCAAATATTTGACGAACACGACAGCCTTAAGGATATATTTAAAGCTTGGCCACAGTATAAAGAGTGTCTTGGAGCAAAGTTGGTAAGTAACTTAATTTAAACATCCACTTAATTTAATATTTTTGCTACATGTAAATGTTAATGTTTCGTTTAGATTAACATGGACTTCGGAGTACTATATAAGGACTACACACCAATATTCGAATGGGAAACAAAACTAATATCTGTGTATAATGTGATTAAGAAGGAAAAATATATTAAAGATGCTGGAATTAAGTCAGTTTTCGATAAAATTGATCTATCAAACGCAGGTTAGTTACGAAAAAATTTAATAAGTACAATTACGCATATAATTAAATAACTACTATTTATATCTATCTTTATAGCCTCAAACATGTCTTTATTTATGATGCGTTTGATTTGGTGCCTACATGGCTACCTGTATCCAACAGCAAAATACGTCCGAAGAGATAAAGATGGAAAGAAAACGTATGGAAAATACACCATAAAAGACTCCCAAGAATCGTCAATATTCCTGGCAGAAAGTTTTCAAGAAGTAGACAACCATTTAAATTTTTTAGAAAAGAGAAATGAGAATATTCAACCATTTATTTTTGTTGTTGGAGATGTTAATTTAGAAGATAGTGAATATAATTACAACGTCTATCTAGACCATGCAATGCTGCATTTTGCTGATTTCCAGCGAGCACTGGATACTTGCTTCAAAAGCTTTTTTATATTTAATTTAGAATTCCCCGGGGCATCCAATCAATTTTGGATCTTTGTACAAGAGTACTTTTATGATATGAAATCAGCTCATACAAACAAATTTTCGAAAATACTAAACATTTTGAACGAATT
>NW_027445742.1:300000-410657 GCF_050003625.1 Haematobia irritans
AATATGCGTCCTAGTGCGAAAAGGACTTTAATTCGTGACCAAAAAATTGAAAAATCCACCCAAAATCTAAAAAAATTGAAATTTTTATATGAAAAACTTCTTTTGCCCATATCTCCTTAAATATGCGTCCTAGAGCGAAAAGGACTTTAATTCGTGACCACCCCCAAAAAATTGAAAAATCCACCCAAAACCTAAAAAATTGAAATTTTTATATGAAAAACTTCTTTTGCCCATATCTCCTTAAATATGCGTCCTAGAGCGGAAAGGACTTTAATTCGTGACCACCCCCAAAAAAATTGAAAAATCCACCCAAAACCTACAAAAATTGAAATTTTTATATGAAAAACTTCTTTTGCCCATATCTCCTTAAATATGCGTCCTAGAGCGAAAAGGACTTTAATTCGTGACCACCCCAAAAAATTGAAAAATCCACCCAAAACCTAAAAAAATTTAAATTTTTATATGAAAAACTTCTTTTGCCCATATCTCCTTAAATATGCGTCCTAGAGCGAAAAGGACTTTAATTCGTGACCACTCCCAAAAAATTGAAAAATCTACCCAAAACCTACAAAAATTGAAATTTTTATATGAAAAACTTCTTTTGCCCATATCTCCTTAAATATGCGTCCTAGAGCGAAAAGGACTTTAATTCGTGACCATCCCCAAAAAATTGAGAAATCCACCTAAAACCTACAAAAATTGAAATTTTTATATGAAAAACTTCTTTTGCCCATATCTCCTTAAATATGCGTCCTAGAGCGAAAAGGACTTTAATTCGTGACCACCCCCCAAAAAATTGAAAAATCCACCCAAAACCTAAAAAAATTTAAATTTTTATATGAAAAACTTCTTTTGCCCATATCTCCTTAAATATGCGTCCTAGAGCGAAAAGGACTTTAATTCGTGACCACCCCCAAAAAATTGAAAAATCCACCCAAAACCTAAAAAAATTGAAATTTTTATATGAAAAACTTCTTTTGCCCATATCTCCTTAAATATGCGTCCTAGAGCGAAAAGGACTTTAATTCGTGACCACCCCCAAAAAAATTGAAAAATCCACCCAAAACCTAAAAAAATTGAAATTTTTATATGAACAACTTCTTTTGCCCATATCTCCATAAATATGCGTCCTAGAGCGAAAAGGACTTTAATTCGTGACCACCCCCAAAAAAATTGAAAAATCCACCCAAAACCTAAAAAAATTGAAATTTTTATATGAAAAACTTCTTTTGCCCATATCTCCTTAAATATGCGTCCTAGAGCGAAAAGGACTTTAATTCGTGACCACCCCCAAAAAATTGAAAAATCCACTCAAAACCTAAAAAAATTTAAATTTTTATATGAAAAACTTTTTTTGCCCATATCTCCTTAAATATGCGTTCTAGAGCGAAAAGGACTTTAATTCGTGACCACCCCCAAAAAATTGAAAAATCCACCCAAAACCTACAAAAATTGAAATTTTTATATGAAAAACTTCTTTTGCCCATATCTCCTTAAATATGCGTCCTAGAGCGAAAAGGACTTTAATTCGTGACCAAAAAATTGAAAAATCCACCCAAAATCTAAAAAAATTGAAATTTTTATATGAAAAACTTCTTTTGCCCATATCTCCTTAAATATGCGTCCTAGAGCGAAAAGGACTTTAATTCGTGACCACCCCCAAAAAATTGAAAAATCCACCCAAAACCTAAAAAATTGAAATTTTTATATGAAAAACTTCTTTTGCCCATATCTCCTTAAATATGCGTCCTAGAGCGGAAAGGACTTTAATTCGTGACCACCCCCAAATAAATTGAAAAATCCACCCAAAACCTACAAAAATTGAAATTTTTATATGAAAAACTTCTTTTGCCCATATCTCCTTAAATATGCGTCCTAGAGCGAAAAGGACTTTAATTCGTGACCACCCCAAAAAATTGAAAAATCCACCCAAAACCTAAAAAAATTTAAATTTTTATATGAAAAACTTCTTTTGCCCATATCTCCTTAAATATGCGTCCTAGAGCGAAAATGACTTTAATTCGTGACCACTCCCAAAAAATTGAAAAATCCACCCAAAACCTACAAAAATTGAAATTTTTATATGAAAAACTTCTTTTGCCCATATCTCCTTAAATATGCGTCCTAGAGCGAAAAGGACTTTAATTCGTGACCACCCCCAAAAAATTGAGAAATCCACCCAAAACCTACAAAAATTGAAATTTTTATATGAAAAACTTCTTTTGCCCATATCTCCTTAAATATGCGTCCCAGAGCGAAAAGGACTTTAATTCGTGACCACCCCCCAAAAAATTGAAAAATCCACCCAAAACCTAAAAAAATTTAAATTTTTATATGAAAAACTTCTTTTGCCCATATCTCCTTAAATATGCGTCCTAGAGCGAAAAGGACTTTAAATCGTGACCACCCCCAAAAAATTGAAAAATCCACCCAAAACCTACAAAAATTGACATTTTTATATGAAAAACTTCTTTTGCCCATATCTCCTTAAATATGCGTCCTAGAGCGAAAAGGACTTTAATTCGTGACCACCCCCAAAAAATTGAAAAATCCACCCAAAACCTAAAAAAATTTAAATTTTTATATGAAAAACTTCTTTTGCCCATATCTCCTTAAATATGCGTCCTAGAGCGAAAAGGACTTTAATTCGTGACCACCCCCAAAAAATTGAAAAATCCACCCAAAACCTAAAAAAATTTAAATTTTTATATGAAAATCTTCTTTTGCCCATATCTCGTTAAATATGCGTCCTAGAGCGAAAAGGAAAAAGCGAAAAAAATTGAAAAATCCACTCAAAACCTAAAAAAATTTAAATTTTTATATGAAAAACTTTTTTTGCCCATATCTCCTTAAATATGCGTTCTAGAGCGAAAAGGACTTTAATTCGTGACCACCCCCAAAAAATTGAAAAATCCACCCAAAACCTACAAAAATTGAAATTTTTATATGAAAAACTTCTTTTGCCCATATCTCCTTAAATATGCGTCCTAGAGCGAAAAGGACTTTAATTCGTGACCAAAAAATTGAAAAATCCACCCAAAATCTAAAAAAATTGAAATTTTTATATGAAAAACTTCTTTTGCCCATATCTCCTTAAATATGCGTCCTAGAGCGAAAAGGACTTTAATTCGTGACCACCCCCAAAAAATTGAAAAATCCACCCAAAACCTAAAAAATTGAAATTTTTATATGAAAAACTTCTTTTGCCCATATCTCCTTAAATATGCGTCCTAGAGCGGAAAGGACTTTAATTCGTGACCACCCCCAAATAAATTGAAAAATCCACCCAAAACCTACAAAAATTGAAATTTTTATATGAAAAACTTCTTTTGCCCATATCTCCTTAAATATGCGTCCTAGAGCGAAAAGGACTTTAATTCGTGACCACCCCAAAAAATTGAAAAATCCACCCAAAACCTAAAAAAATTTAAATTTTTATATGAAAAACTTCTTTTGCCCATATCTCCTTAAATATGCGTCCTAGAGCGAAAATGACTTTAATTCGTGACCACTCCCAAAAAATTGAAAAATCCACCCAAAACCTACAAAAATTGAAATTTTTATATGAAAAACTTCTTTTGCCCATATCTCCTTAAATATGCGTCCTAGAGCGAAAAGGACTTTAATTCGTGACCACCCCCAAAAAATTGAGAAATCCACCCAAAACCTACAAAAATTGAAATTTTTATATGAAAAACTTCTTTTGCCCATATCTCCTTAAATATGCGTCCCAGAGCGAAAAGGACTTTAATTCGTGACCACCCCCCAAAAAATTGAAAAATCCACCCAAAACCTAAAAAAATTTAAATTTTTATATGAAAAACTTCTTTTGCCCATATCTCCTTAAATATGCGTCCTAGAGCGAAAAGGACTTTAAATCGTGACCACC
The DNA here is from genome assembly GCF_050003625.1 of Haematobia irritans. Lineage (NCBI taxonomy): Eukaryota > Metazoa > Arthropoda > Insecta > Diptera > Muscidae > Haematobia > Haematobia irritans. The sequence goes on from NW_027445742.1 coordinate 303,890, forward strand.
CCCAAAAAATTGAAAAATCCACCCAAAACCTACAAAAATTGACATTTTTATATGAAAAACTTCTTTTGCCCATATCTCCTTAAATATGCGTCCTAGAGCGAAAAGGACTTTAATTCGTGACCACCCCCAAAAAATTGAAAAATCCACCCAAAACCTAAAAAAATTTAAATTTTTATATGAAAAACTTCTTTTGCCCATATCTCCTTAAATATGCGTCCTAGAGCGAAAAGGACTTTAATTCGTGACCACCCCCAAAAAATTGAAAAATCCACCCAAAACCTAAAAAAATTTAAATTTTTATATGAAAATCTTCTTTTGCCCATATCTCGTTAAATATGCGTCCTAGAGCGAAAAGGACTTTAATTCGTGACCACCCCCAAAAAATTGAAAAATCCACCCAAAACCTAAAAAAATTGAAATTTTTATATGAAAAACTTCTTTTGCCCATATCTCCTTAAATATGCGTCCTAGAGCGTAAAGGACTTTAATTCGTGACCACCCCCAAAAAATTGAAAATCCACCCAAAACCTAAAAAAATTTAAATTTTTATATGAAAAACTTCTTTTGCCCATATCTCCTTAAATATGCGTCCTAGAGCGAAAAGGACTGTAATTCGTGACCACCACCCAAAACCAGGGATCCGGAGCGGAGCGGAGCGGAGCGTGGAGCGGAGCGGAGCAAGCCCTTTTTTTGCCGGAGCGGGAGCGGAGCGGGAGCGGCATTTCTAAAATCCGGAGCGGAGCGGGAGCGGAGCGGTTTCCAAATGAAAAACCGCTCCGCTCCGAATAAAATATTACTTGAATGAAATGTGTAACTTTGAAATTACACTGTGTAGGTAATTTCAAATTTAGCTAGTACTTAGCGTAGTGTGAGTAAGCGTTTAAAATGTACGATATGTATTTTTGTACGTACGTACATTGGGGAAAACACAACGTGTTTTTTAGTAATTGTTTTCAAAAACGGCAAATGTCAAAATATATCTCTAGTATGTGTTGTAAAAGTAACAACAGTACTTTCGATCAATTTCATTCCGTATTACTACAAAGATGTTTGTAATGAACGTCAAATAAATGCAATTAAACGATCTTATTTATATTTAATTTTTTAGTTTTCTACTACAAAAAATATTGTCGTGAAGTCAAAGATTCCATGTCCTTAGAATAAGAATGCAAATTTTGCTTAACATGGAAGACGCATTTCTCTAAAATAAAGTTTTTTATACCCATCACCATAGAATGGTGACAGGGGTATAATAAGTTTGTCATTCCGTTTGTAACACATCGAAATATCGATTTCCGACTATATAAAGTATATATATTCTTGATCAGGGAGAAATTCTAAGACGATATAACGATGTCCGTCTGTCTGTCCGTCTGTCTGTCTGTCTGTTGTAATCACGCTACAGTCTTCAATAATGAAGCAATCGTGCTGAAATTTTGCACAACCTCATCTTTTGTCTGCATGCGGGTCAAGTTCGAAGATGGGTTATATCGGTCCAGGTTTTGATATAGTCCCCATATAAACCGACCTCCCGATTTGGGGTCTTGGGCTTATATAAATCGTATTTTTTATCCAATTTGCCTGAAATTTGAAATCTGGAGGTATTTTATGACCGTAAAGAGGTGTGCCAAAAAGTGTGAGTATCGGTCCATGTTTTGGTATAGCCCCCATATAGACCGATCTCCCGATTTGGGGTCTTGGGCTTATAGAAAGCGTATTTTTTATCCAATTTGTCTGAAATTGGAAATCTAGGGGTATTTTCGGACCATAAAGAGGTGTGCTGAAAATGGTGAGTATCGGTCCATATTTTGGTATAGCCCCCATATAGACCGAACTCCCGATTTTACTTCTTGGGCTTATAGAAACCGCAGTTTTTATTCAATTTACCTGAAATTGGAAATCTAGAGGTATTGTAGGACCACAAATACGTGTGCCAAAAATTGTAAGTATCGGTCCATATTTTGGTATAGCCCCCATATAGACCGATCTCCCGAATTTACTTCTTGGGCTTATAGAAACCGCAGTTTTTATTCAATTTACCTGAAATTGGAAATCTAGAGGTATTGTAGGACCACAAATACGTGTGCCAAAAATTTGAGTATCGGTCCATGTTTTGGTATGGTCCCCATATAAAACGACCTCCCGATTTGGGGCCTTGGGCTTATAGAAAGCGTATTTTTTATCCAATTTGTCTGAAATTGGAAATCTAGGGGTATTTTCGGACCATAAAGAGGTGTGCTGAAAATGGTGAGTATCGGTCCATATTTTGGTATAGCCCCCATATAGACCGATTTCCCGATTTTATTTCTCGGGCTTCTAGAATCCGAAGTTTTTATCCTATTTGCCTGAAATTGGAAATCTAGAGGTATTTTCGGGTCATAAAGAGGTGTGCCGAAAACGGTGAGTAGCGGTCCATGTTTTAGTATATCCCCCATAAGAATGATCTCCCGATTTAACTCCTTGGGTTTCTAGAAACCGTAATTTTTATCTGATTTGCCTGAAATTGTAAATATTCAGGTATTTTAGGCTCGGTCCATTTGGTAATGCCTCCATATAGACCGACTTCACTTGAACTGCTTGAAACTCAATGTAAAATTTCCAGATTTTACTTCTACATATTTAAGATTTCAAATCAAGACGCTATTTTATAATTTTCTTTCACACTTACAAAAGATGTTAATGATTCCTCTAAAACTCAAACAAAAATGGTTCTTATAAATCCAAAATCTGATATAGTCCTCATAGGTGAAATCTTTAAATTTATCTTCGGGAAGTGTCCTCAAGTCCTCACGCCCTCCTAAAATTTCAAAGGAAACCCTAATATTTGGTTCATGGGGGTGGGTATTTAAGGTTCGGCCCGGCCGAACTTAGTGCTTTATATACTTGTTTTCTTGTCCAAAAGGCAATAAACTTTTGAATGAAGTTGTAATGTCCTTATAATTAAGTGATTTTACTTAAAAATGTGTATCATAACATGAAAGATAAAATTTTTGAGGTAAGGTCAACGTGACTTTAATAATTAAGAAAAATTCTTTAAAATTAATAAAATTGTCTTTAAATTTGTTTCCTTTTTGCATCTTGCCTACAAAGCAAAAAATCGTTAAAAAATAAGACATGTTTTTCAACACTTTATTTTAAAGACGCTTTTTACTTGAAACATAGCATAATTTCTACTGGAAGTCGAGTCTTAATATGGAAAAAAAAATAACTCGTTAACTCGTTTTTAAACGATTTTGATAACAACTGACGAAAAAATCTAAAAAAATGAAAAATTAACATATGCTTCCTAGAATGCTTCCTTTAATGAAGTCAAAATGGATTTAATATTTCTGAAAAAATCTTCAAAATTAATAAAATATTTCAACACATTGTTTTAAAGTCATTATACCCTAAACCACATAGTGGTTAGGGTATAACAAGTTTGATCTGCCAAAAAATGTGCCTACAAGAAATATTGATTTTAGACCCCATAAAATATATACCGATCGACTCAGAATCACCTCCTGAGTCGATCTAGTGCTTGGCGTCCGTCCGTCTGTCCATGTATTTGTTGTTCACAGGATTTCGGTCGCAATTATTAACCGATTTTGATGAAATTTGGTACAGGGAGTTTTTTTGGGCACAAGGACGAACGTTATTGAATTTGGAAGAAATCGGATCAAATTTAGATATAGCTCCCATATATATGTATTGCCCGATTTCGACAAATGGGGTCACGTTGCACTTTTTTTACTAACCGATCGTCGTCAAATTTAGCACAAAATAATCTTCTGTATCACCCTTTAAGTCTGAAAATTTCATCGAAATCGGTTCAGATTTAGATATAGGTCCCATATATATGTATCGCCCGATTTTGTCAAATTAGGTCATAAAACCCTTATTTATCAACCGATCTTACTCAAAGTTGGCACTAACTATATGTGCAAAAAATCATCGAAATCGGTTCAGATTTAGCTATAGCTCCCATATATGTACCGCCCGATTTTTCTAAATAAAATAAAACTCAATTGAACAAATAATACAATTTTTGTACTATAATTTTCTCGAAGAGGAGCGGAGCGGAGCGTGGAGCGGAGCGGAGCGATTTTTTTTTTCTCGGAGCGGAGCGAGGAGCGGAGCGGTTTTTTTTTCTCCGGAGCGGGAGCGGAGCGGAGCGAAAAAAATGGACCGCTCCGGATCCCTGCCCAAAACCTAAAAAAATTTAAATTTTTATATGAAAAACTTCTTTTGCCCATATCTCCTTAAATATGCGTCCTAGAGCGAAAAGGACTTTAATTCGTGACCACCCCCAAAAAATTGAAAAATCCACCCAAAACCTAAAAAAATTGAAATTTTTATATGAAAAACTTCTTTTGCCCATATCTCCTTAAATATGCGTCCTAGAGCGAAAAGGACTTTAATTCGTGACCACCCCCAAAAAATTGAAAAATCCACCCAAAACCTAAAAAAATTGAAATTTTTATATGAAAAACTTCTTTTGCCCATATCTCCTTAAATATGCGTTCTAGAGCGAAAAGGACTTTAATTCGTGACCACCCCAAAAAAATTGAAAAATCCACCCAAAACCTAAAAAAATTTAAATTTTTATATGAAAAACTTCTTTTGCCCATATCTCCTTAAATATGCGTCCTAGAGTGAAAAGGACTTTAATTCGTGACCACCCCCAAAAAATTGAAAAATCCACCCAAAACCTACAAAAATTGAAATTTTTATATGAAAAACTTCTTTTGCCCATATCTCCTTAAATATGCGTCCTAGAGCGAAAAGGACTTTAATTCGTGACCACCCCCAAAAAATTGAAAAATCCACCCAAAACCTACAAAAATTGAAATTTTTATATGCAAAACTTCTTTTGCCCATATCTCCTTAAATATGCGTCCTAGAGCGAAAAGGACTTTAATTCGTGACCACCCCCAAAAAATTGAAAAATCCACCCAAAACCTACAAAAATTGAAATTTTTATATGAAAAACTTCTTTTGCCCATATCTCCTTAAATATGCGTCCTAGAGCGAAAAGGACTTTAATTCGTGACCACCCCCAAAAAATTGAAAAATCCACCCAAAACCTAAAAAAATTGAAATTTTTATATGAAAAACTTCTTTTGCCCATATCTCCTTAAATATGCGTCCTAGAGCGAAAAGGACTTTAATTCGTGACCACCCCCCAAAAATTGAAAAATCCACCCAAAACCTAAAAAAATTGAAATTTTTATATGAAAAACTTCTTTTGCCCATATCTCCTTAAATATGCGTCCTAGAGCGAAAAGGACTTTAATTCGTGACCACCCCCAAAAAAATTGAAAAATCCACCCAAAACCTACAAAAATTGAAATTTTTATATGAAAAACTTCTTTTGCCCATATCTCCTTAAATATGCGTCCTAGAGCGAAAAGGACTTTAATTCGTGACCACCCCCAAAAAATTGAAAAATCCACCCAAAACCTAAAAAAATTGAAATTTTTATATGAAAAGCTTCTTTTGCCCATATCTAATTAAATATGCGTCCTAGAGCGAAAAGGACTTTAATTCGTGACCACCCCCAAAAAAATTGAAAAATCCACCCAAAACCTAAAAAAATTGAAATTTTTATATGAAAAACTTCTTTTGCCCATATCTCCTTAAATATGCGTCCTATAGCGAAAAGGACTTTAATTCGTGACCACCCCCAAAAAATTGAAAAATCCACCTAAAACCTAAAAAAATTGAAATTTTTATATGAAAAACTTCTTTTGCCCATATCTCCTTAAATATGCGTCCTAGAGCGAAAAGGACTTTAATTCGTGACCACCCCCAAAAAATTGAAAAATCCACCCAAAACCTAAAAAAATTTAAATTTTTATATGAAAAACTTCTTTTGCCCATATCTCCTTAAATATGCGTTCTAGAGCGAAAAGGACTTTAATTCGTGACCACCCCCAAAAAATTGAAAAATCCACCCAAAACCTAAAAAAATTTAAATTTTTATATGAAAAACGTCTTTTGCCCATATCTCCTTAAATATGCGTCCTAGAGCGAAAAGGACTTTAATTCCTGACCACCCCCAAAAAATTTAAAAATCCACCCAAAACCTACAAAAATTGAAATTTTTATATGAAAAACTTCTTTTGCCCATATCTCCTTAAATATGCGTCCTAGAGCGAAAAGGACTTTAATTCGTGACCACCCCCAAAAAATTGAAAAATCCACCCAAAACCTACAAAAATTGAAATTTTTATATGAAAAACTTCTTTTGCCCATATCTCCTTAAATATGCGTCCTAGAGCGAAAAGGACTTTAATTCGTGACCACCCCCAAAAAATTGAAAAATCCACCCAAAACCTAAAAAAAATGAAATTTTTATATGAAAAACTTCTTTTGCCCATATCTCCTTAAATATGCGTTCTAGAGCGAAAAGGATTTTAATTCGTGACCACCCCCAAAAAATTGAAAAATCCACCCAAAACCTAAAAAAATTTAAATTTTTATATGAAAAACTTCTTTTGCCCATATCTCCTTAAATATGGGTCCTAGAGCGAAAAGGACTTTAATTCGTGACCACCCCCAAAAAATTGAAAAATCCACCCAAAACCTACAAAAATTGAAATTTTTATATGAAAAACTTCTTTTGCCCATATCTCCTTAAATATGCGTCATAGAGCGAAAAGGACTTTAATTTGTGACCACCCCCAAAAAATTGAAAAATCCACCCAAAACCTAAAAAATTGACATTTTTATATGAAAAACTACTTTTGCCCATATCTCCTTAAATATGCGTCCTAGAGCGAAAAGGACTTTAATTCGTGACCACCCCCAAAAAATTGAAAAATCCACCCAAAACCTAAAAAAATTTAAATTTTTATATGAAAAACTTCTTTTGCCCATATCTCCTTAAATATGCGTCCTAGAGCGAAAAGGACTTTAATTCGTGACCACCCCCAAAAAATTGAAAAATCCACCCAAAACCTAAAAAAATTGAAATTTTTATATGAAAATCTTCTTTTGCCCATATCTCCTTAAATATGCGTCCTAGAGCGAGAAGGACTTTAATTCGTGACCACCCCCAAAAAATTGAAAAATCCACCCAAAACCTACAAAAATTGAAATTTTTATATGAAAAACTTCTTTTGCCCATATCTCCTTAAATATGCGTCCTAGAGCGAAAAGGACTTTAATTCGTGACCACCCCCAAAAAATTGAAAAATCCACCCAAAACCTAAAAAAATTGAAATTTTTATATGAAAAACTTCTTTTGCCCATATCTCCTTAAATATGCGTCCTAGAGCGAAAAGGACTTTAATTCGTGACCACCCCCAAAAAAATTGAAAAATCCACCCAAAACCTAAAAAAATTGAAATTTTTATATGAAAAACTTCTTTTGCCCATATCTCCTTAAATATGCGTCCTAGAGCGAAAAGGACTTTAATTCGTGACCACCCCCAAAAAAATTGAAAAATCCACCCAAAACCTACAAAAATTGAAATTTTTATATGAAAAACTTCTTTTGCCCATATCTTCTAAACTAAGCGTCCTAGAGCGAAAAGGACTTTAATTCGTGGCCACCCCCAAAAAATTGAAAAATCCACCCAAAACCTAAAAAAATTGAAATTTTTATATGAAAAACTTCTTTTGCCCATATCTCCTTAAATATGCGTCCTAGAGCGAAAAGGACTTTAATTCGTGACCACCCCCAAAAAAATTGAAAAATCCACCCAAAACCTACAAAAATTGAAATTTTTATATGAAAAACTTCTTTTGCCCATATCTCCTTAAATATGCGTCCTAGAGCGAAAAGGACTTTAATTCGTGACCACCCCAAAAAATTGAAAAATCCACCCAAAACCTAAAAAAATTTAAATTTTTATATGAAAAACTTCTTTTGCCCATATCTCCTTAAATATGCGTCCTAGAGCGAAAATGACTTTAATTCGTGACCACTCCCAAAAAATTGAAAAATCCACCCAAAACCTACAAAAATTGAAATTTTTATATGAAAAACTTCTTTTGCCCATATCTCCTTAAATATGCGTCCTAGAGCGAAAAGGACTTTAATTCGTGACCACCCCCAAAAAATTGAGAAATCCACCCAAAACCTACAAAAATTGAAATTTTTATATGAAAAACTTCTTTTGCCCATATCTCCTTAAATATGCGTCCCAGAGCGAAAAGGACTTTAATTCGTGACCACCCCCCAAAAAATTGAAAAATCCACCCAAAACCTAAAAAAATTTAAATTTTTATATGAAAAACTTCTTTTGCCCATATCTCCTTAAATATGCGTCCTAGAGCGAAAAGGACTTTAATTCGTGACCACCCCCAAAAAATTGAAAAATCCACCCAAAACCTACAAAAATTGACATTTTTATATGAAAAACTTCTTTTACCCATATCTCCTTAAATATGCGTCCTAGAGCGAAAAGGACTTTAATTCGTGACCACCCCCAAAAAATTGAAAAATCCACCCAAAACCTAAAAAAATTGAAATTTGTATATGAAAAACTTCTTTTGCCCATATCTCCTTAAATATGAGTCCTAGAGCGAAAAGGCCTTTAATTCGTGACCACCCCCAAAAAATTGAAAAATCCACCCAAAACCTAAAAAAATTAAAATTTTTATATGAAAAACTTCTTTTGCCCATATCTCCTTAAATATGCGTCCTAGAGCGAAAAGGCCTTTAATTCGTGACCACCCCCAAAAAATTGAAAAATCCACCCAAAACCTAAAAAAATTGAAATTTTTATATGAAAAACTTCTTTTGCCCATATCTCCTTAAATATGCGTCCTAGAGCGAAAAGGCCTTTAATTCGTGACCACCCCCAAAAAATTGAAAAATCCACCCAAAACCTAAAAAAATTTAAATTATATTATATGAAAAACTTCTTTTGCCCATATCTCCAAACTAAGCGTCCTAGAGCGAAAAGGACTTTAATTCGTGACCACCCCCAAAAAAATTGAAAAATCCACCCAAAACCCAAAAAAATTTAAATTTTTATATGAAAAACTTCTTTTGCCCATATCTCCTTAAATATGCGTCCTAGAGCGAAAAGGACTTTAATTCGTGACCACCCCCAAAAAATTGAAAACTCCACCCAAAACCTAAAAAAATTAAAATTTTTATATGAAAAACTTCTTTTGCCCATATCTCCTAAACTAAGCGTCCTAGAGCGAAAAGGACTTTAATTCGTGACCACCCCAAAAAAATTGAAAAATCCACCCAAAACCTAAAAAAATTGAAATTTTTATATGAAAAACTTCTTTTGCCCATATCTCCTTAAATTTGCGCCCTAGAGCGAAAAGGACTTTAATTCGTGACCACCCCCCAAAAATTGAAAAATCCACCCAAAACCTAAAAAAATTTAAATTTTTATATGAAAAACTTCTTTTGCCCATATCTCCTTAAATATGCGTCCTATAGCGAAAAGGACTTTAATTCGTGACCACCCCCAAAAAATTGAAAAATCCAACCCAAAACCTAAAAAAATGAAATTTTTATATGAAAAACTTCTTTTGCCCATATCTCCTAAACTAAGCGTCCTAGGGCGAAAAGGACTTTAATTCGTGACCACCCCCAAAAAATTGAAAAATCCACCCAAAACCTAAAAAAATTTAAATTTTTATATGAAAAACTTCTTTTGCCCATATCTCGTTAAATATGCGTCCTAGAGCGAAAAGGACTTTAATTCGTGACCACCCCCAAAAAATTGAAAAATCCACCCAAAACCTAAAAAAATTGAAATTTTTATATGAAAAACTTCTTTTGCCCATATCTCCTTAAATATGCGTCCTAGAGCGAAAAGGACTTTAATTCGTGACCACCCCCAAAAAATTGAAAATCCACCCAAAACCTAAAAAAATTTAAATTTTTATATGAAAAACTTCTTTTGCCCATATCTCCTTAAATATGCGTCCTAGAGCGAAAAGGACTGTAATTCGTGACCACCACCCAAAACCTAAAAAAATTTAAATTTGTATATGAAAAACTTCTTTTGCCCATATCTCCTTAAATATGCGTCCTAGAGCGAAAAGGACTTTAATTCGTGACCACCCCCAAAAAATTGAAAAATCCACCCAAAACCTAAAAAAATTGAAATTTTTATATGAAAAACTTCTTTTGCCCATATCTCCTTAAATATGCGTCCTAGAGCGAAAAGGACTTTAATTCGTGACCACCCCCAAAAAATTGAAAAATCCACCCAAAACCTAAAAAATTGAAATTTTATATGAAAAACTTCTTTTGCCCATATCTCCTTAAATATGCGTTCTAGAGCGAAAAGGACTTTAATTCGTGACCACCCCCAAAAAATTGAAATATCCACCCAAAACCTAAAAAAATTTAAATTTTTATATGAAAAACTTCTTTTGCCCATATCTCCTTAAATATGCGTCCTAGAGCGAAAAGGACTTTAATTCGTGACCACCCCCAAAAAATTGAAAAATCCACCCAAAACCAAAAAAAATTGAAATTTTTATATGAAAAACTTCTTTTGCCCATATCTCCTTAAATATGCGTTCTAGAGCGAAAAGGACTTTAATTCGTGACCACCCCAAAAAAATTGAAAAATCCACCCAAAACCTAAAAAAATTTAAATTTTTATATGAAAAACTTCTTTTGCCCATATCTCCTTAAATATGCGTCCTAGAGTGAAAAGGACTTTAATTCGTGACCACCCCCAAAAAATTGAAAAATCCACCCAAAACCTACAAAAATTGAAATTTTTATATGAAAAACTTCTTTTGCCCATATCTCCTTAAATATGCGTCCTAGAGCGAAAAGGACTTTAATTCGTGACCACCCCCAAAAAATTGAAAAATCCACCCAAAACCTACAAAAATTGAAATTTTTATATGAAAAACTTCTTTTGCCCATATCTCCTTAAATATGCGTCCTAGAGCGAAAAGGACTTTAATTCGTGACCACCCCCCAAAAATTGAAAAATCCACCCAAAACCTAAAAAAATTGAAATTTTTATATGAAAAACTTCTTTTGCCCATATCTCCTTAAATATGCGTCCTAGAGCGAAAAGGACTTTAATTCGTGACCACCCCCAAAAAAATTGAAAAATCCACCCAAAACCTACAAAAATTGAAATTTTTATATGAAAAACTTCTTTTGCCCATATCTCCTTAAATATGCGTCCTAGAGCGAAAAGGACTTTAATTCGTGACCACCCCCAAAAAATTGAAAAATCCACCCAAAACCTAAAAAAATTGAAATTTTTATATGAAAAACTTCTTTTGCCCATATCTCCTTAAATATGCGTCCTAGAGCGAAAAGGACTTTAATTCGTGACCACCCCCAAAAAAATTGAAAAATCCACCCAAAACCTAAAAAAATTTAAATTTTTATATGAAAAACTTCTTTTGCCCATATCTCCTTAAATATGCGTCCTATAGCGAAAAGGACTTTAATTCGTGACCACCCCCAAAAAATTGAAAAATCCACCCAAAACCTAAAAAAATTGAAATTTTTATATGAAAAACTTCTTTTGCCCATATCTCCTTAAATATGCGTCCTAGAGCGAAAAGGACTTTAATTCGTGACCACCCCCAAAAAATTGAAAAATCCACCCAAAACCTAAAAAAATTGAAATTTTTATATGAAAAACTTCTTTTGCCCATATCTCCTTAAATATGCGTCCTAGAGCGAAAAGGACTTTAATTCGTGACCACCCCCAAAAAATTGAAAAATCCACCCAAAACCTAAAAATTTAAATTTTTATATGAAAAACTTCTTTTGCCCATATCTCCTTAAATATGCGTCCTAGAGCGAAAAGGACTTTAATTCCTGACCACCCCCAAAAAATTTAAAAATCCACCCAAAACCTACAAAAATTGAAATTTTTATATGAAAAACTTCTTTTGCCCATATCTCCTTAAATATGCGTCCTAGAGCGAAAAGGACTTTAATTCGTGACCACCCCCAAAAAATTGAAAAATCCACCCAAAACCTACAAAAATTGAAATTTTTATATGAAAAACTTCTTTTGCCCATATCTCCTTAAATATGCGTCCTAGAGCGAAAAGGACTTTAATTCGTGACCACCCCCAAAAATTGAAAAATCCACCCAAAACCTAAAAAAAATGAAATTTTTATATGAAAAACTTCTTTTGCCCATATCTCCTTAAATATGCGTTCTAGAGCGAAAAGGATTTTAATTCGTGACCACCCCCAAAAAATTGAAAAATCCACCCAAAACCTAAAAAAATTTAAATTTTTATATGAAAAACTTCTTTTGCCCATATCTCCTTAAATATGCGTCATAGAGCGAAAAGGACTTTAATTTGTGACCACCCCCAAAAAATTGAAAAATCCACCCAAAACCTAAAAAATTGACATTTTTATATGAAAAACTACTTTTGCCCATATCTCCTTAAATATGCGTCCTAGAGCGAAAAGGACTTTAATTCGTGACCACCCCCAAAAAATTGAAAAATCCACCCAAAACCTAAAAAAATTGAAATTTTTATATGAAAAACTTCTTTTGCCCATATCTCCTTAAATATGCGTCCTAGAGCGAAAAGGCCTTTAATTCGTGACCACCCCCAAAAAATTGAAAAATCCACCCAAAACCTAAAAAAATTTAAATTATATTATATGAAAAACTTCTTTTGCCCATATCTCCAAACTAAGCGTCCTAGAGCGAAAAGGACTTTAATTCGTGACCACCCCCAAAAAAATTGAAAAATCCACCCAAAACCCAAAAAAATTTAAATTTTTATATGAAAAACTTCTTTTGCCCATATCTCCTTAAATATGCGTCCTAGAGCGAAAAGGACTTTAATTCGTGACCACCCCCAAAAAATTGAAAACTCCACCCAAAACCTAAAAAAATTAAAATTTTTATATGAAAAACTTCTTTTGCCCATATCTCCTAAACTAAGCGTCCTAGAGCGAAAAGGACTTTAATTCGTGACCACCCCAAAAAAATTGAAAAATCCACCCAAAACCTAAAAAAATTGAAATTTTTATATGAAAAACTTCTTTTGCCCATATCTCCTTAAATTTGCGCCCTAGAGCGAAAAGGACTTTAATTCGTGACCACCCCCCAAAAATTGAAAAATCCACCCAAAACCTAAAAAAATTTAAATTTTTATATGAAAAACTTCTTTTGCCCATATCTCCTTAAATATGCGTCCTATAGCGAAAAGGACTTTAATTCGTGACCACCCCCAAAAAATTGAAAAATCCAACCCAAAACCTAAAAAAATGAAATTTTTATATGAAAAACTTCTTTTGCCCATATCTCCTAAACTAAGCGTCCTAGGGCGAAAAGGACTTTAATTCGTGACCACCCCCAAAAAATTGAAAAATCCACCCAAAACCTAAAAAAATTTAAATTTTTATATGAAAAACTTCTTTTGCCCATATCTCCTTAAATATGCGTCCTAGAGTGAAAAGGACTTTAATTCGTGACCACCCCCAAAAAATTGAAAAATCCACCCAAAACCTACAAAAATTGAAATTTTTATATGAAAAACTTCTTTTGCCCATATCTCCTTAAATATGCGTCCTAGAGCGAAAAGGACTTTAATTCGTGACCACCCCCAAAAAATTGAAAAATCCACCCAAAACCTACAAAAATTGAAATTTTTATATGAAAAACTTCTTTTGCCCATATCTCCTTAAATATGCGTCCTAGAGCGAAAAGGACTTTAATTCGTGACCACCCCCAAAAAAATTGAAAAATCCACCCAAAACCTACAAAAATTGAAATTTTTATATGAAAAACTTCTTTTGCCCATATCTCCTTAAATATGCGTCCTAGAGCGAAAAGGACTTTAATTCGTGACCACCCCCAAAAAATTGAAAAATCCACCCAAAACCTAAAAAAATTGAAATTTTTATATGAAAAACTTCTTTTGCCCATATCTCCTTAAATATGCGTCCTAGAGCGAAAAGGACTTTAATTCGTGACCACCCCCAAAAAAATTGAAAAATCCACCCAAAACCTAAAAAAATTTAAATTTTTATATGAAAAACTTCTTTTGCCCATATCTCCTTAAATATGCGTCCTATAGCGAAAAGGACTTTAATTCGTGACCACCCCCAAAAAATTGAAAAATCCACCCAAAACCTAAAAAAATTGAAATTTTTATATGAAAAACTTCTTTTGCCCATATCTCCTTAAATATGCGTCCTAGAGCGAAAAGGACTTTAATTCGTGACCACCCCCAAAAAATTGAAAAATCCACCCAAAACCTAAAAAATTGACATTTTTATATGAAAAACTACTTTTGCCCATATCTCCTTAAATATGCGTCCTAGAGCGAAAAGGACTTTAATTCGTGACCACCCCCAAAAAATTGAAAAATCCACCCAAAACCTAAAAAAATTGAAATTTTTATATGAAAAACTTCTTTTGCCCATATCTCCTTAAATATGCGTCCTAGAGCGAAAAGGCCTTTAATTCGTGACCACCCCCAAAAATTTGAAAAATCCACCCAAAACCTAAAAAAATTTAAATTATATTATATGAAAAACTTCTTTTGCCCATATCTCCAAACTAAGCGTCCTAGAGCGAAAAGGACTTTAATTCGTGACCACCCCCAAAAAAATTGAAAAATCCACCCAAAACCCAAAAAAATTTAAATTTTTATATGAAAAACTTCTTTTGCCCATATCTCCTTAAATATGCGTCCTAGAGCGAAAAGGACTTTAATTCGTGACCACCCCCAAAAAATTGAAAACTCCACCCAAAACCTAAAAAAATTAAAATTTTTATATGAAAAACTTCTTTTGCCCATATCTCCTAAACTAAGCGTCCTAGAGCGAAAAGGACTTTAATTCGTGACCACCCCAAAAAAATTGAAAAATCCACCCAAAACCTAAAAAAATTGAAATTTTTATATGAAAAACTTCTTTTGCCCATATCTCCTTAAATTTGCGCCCTAGAGCGAAAAGGACTTTAATTCGTGACCACCCCCCAAAAATTGAAAAATCCACCCAAAACCTAAAAAAATTTGAATTTTTATATGAAAAACTTCTTTTGCCCATATCTCCTTTAATTCGTGACCACCCCCAAAAAATTGAAAATCCACCCAAAACCTAAAAAAATTTAAATTTTTATATGAAAAACTTCTTTTGCCCATATCTCCTTAAATATGCGTCCTAGAGCGAAAAGGACTGTAATTCGTGACCACCACCCAAAACCTAAAAAAATTTAAATTTGTATATGAAAAACTTCTTTTGCCCATATCTCCTTAAATATGCGTCCTAGAGCGAAAAGGACTTTAATTCGTGACCACCCCCAAAAAATTGAAAAATCCACCCAAAACCTAAAAAAATTGAAATTTTTATATGAAAAACTTCTTTTGCCCATATCTCCTTAAATATGCGTCCTAGAGCGAAAAGGACTTTAATTCGTGACCACCCCCAAAAAATTGAAAAATCCACCCAAAACCTAAAAAATTGAAATTTTATATGAAAAACTTCTTTTGCCCATATCTCCTTAAATATGCGTTCTAGAGCGAAAAGGACTTTAATTCGTGACCACCCCCAAAAAATTGAAATATCCACCCAAAACCTAAAAAAATTTAAATTTTTATATGAAAAACTTCTTTTGCCCATATCTCCTTAAATATGCGTCCTAGAGCGAAAAGGACTTTAATTCGTGACCACCCCCAAAAAATTGAAAAATCCACCCAAAACCAAAAAAAATTGAAATTTTTATATGAAAAACTTCTTTTGCCCATATCTCCTTAAATATGCGTTCTAGAGCGAAAAGGACTTTAATTCGTGACCACCCCAAAAAAATTGAAAAATCCACCCAAAACCTAAAAAAATTTAAATTTTTATATGAAAAACTTCTTTTGCCCATATCTCCTTAAATATGCGTCCTAGAGTGAAAAGGACTTTAATTCGTGACCACCCCCAAAAAATTGAAAAATCCACCCAAAACCTACAAAAATTGAAATTTTTTTATGAAAAACTTCTTTTGCCCATATCTCCTTAAATATGCGTCCTAGAGCGAAAAGGACTTTAATTCGTGACCACCCCCAAAAAATTGAAAAATCCACCCAAAACCTACAAAAATTGAAATTTTTATATGAAAAACTTCTTTTGCCCATATCTCCTTAAATATGCGTCCTAGAGCGAAAAGGACTTTAATTCGTGACCACCCCCCAAAAATTGAAAAATCCACCCAAAACCTAAAAAAATTGAAATTTTTATATGAAAAACTTCTTTTGCCCATATCTCCTTAAATATGCGTCCTAGAGCGAAAAGGACTTTAATTCGTGACCACCCCCAAAAAAATTGAAAAATCCACCCAAAACCTACAAAAATTGAAATTTTTATATGAAAAACTTCTTTTGCCCATATCTCCTTAAATATGCGTCCTAGAGCGAAAAGGACTTTAATTCGTGACCACCCCCAAAAAATTGAAAAATCCACCCAAAACCTAAAAAAATTGAAATTTTTATATGAAAAACTTCTTTTGCCCATATCTCCTTAAATATGCGTCCTAGAGCGAAAAGGACTTTAATTCGTGACCACCCCCAAAAAAATTGAAAAATCCACCCAAAACCTAAAAAAATTTAAATTTTTATATGAAAAACTTCTTTTGCCCATATCTCCTTAAATATGCGTCCTATAGCGAAAAGGACTTTAATTCGTGACCACCCCCAAAAAATTGAAAAATCCACCCAAAACCTAAAAAAATTGAAATTTTTATATGAAAAACTTATTTTGCCCATATCTCCTTAAATATGCGTCCTAGAGCGAAAAGGACTTTAATTCGTGACCACCCCCAAAAAATTGAAAAATCCACCCAAAACCTAAAAAAATTGAAATTTTTATATGAAAAACTTCTTTTGCCCATATCTCCTTAAATATGCGTCCTAGAGCGAAAAGGACTTTAATTCGTGACCACCCCCAAAAAATTGAAAAATCCACCCAAAACCTAAAAATTTAAATTTTTATATGAAAAACTTCTTTTGCCCATATCTCCTTAAATATGCGTCCTAGAGCGAAAAGGACTTTAATTCCTGACCACCCCCAAAAAATTTAAAAATCCACCCAAAACCTACAAAAATTGAAATTTTTATATGAAAAACTTCTTTTGCCCATATCTCCTTAAATATGCGTCCTAGAGCGAAAAGGACTTTAATTCGTGACCACCCCCAAAAAATTGAAAAATCCACCCAAAACCTACAAAAATTGAAATTTTTATATGAAAAACTTCTTTTGCCCATATCTCCTTAAATATGCGTCCTAGAGCGAAAAGGACTTTAATTCGTGACCACCCCCAAAAAATTGAAAAATCCACCCAAAACCTAAAAAAAATGAAATTTTTATATGAAAAACTTCTTTTGCCCATATCTCCTTAAATATGCGTTCTAGAGCGAAAAGGATTTTAATTCGTGACCACCCCCAAAAAATTGAAAAATCCACCCAAAACCTAAAAAAATTTAAATTTTTATATGAAAAACTTCTTTTGCCCATATCTCCTTAAATATGCGTCATAGAGCGAAAAGGACTTTAATTTGTGACCACCCCCAAAAAATTGAAAAATCCACCCAAAACCTAAAAAATTGACATTTTTATATGAAAAACTACTTTTGCCCATATCTCCTTAAATATGCGTCCTAGAGCGAAAAGGACTTTAATTCGTGACCACCCCCAAAAAATTGAAAAATCCACCCAAAACCTAACAAAATTGAAATTTTTATATGAAAAACTTCTTTTGCCCATATCTCCTTAAATATGCGTTCTAGAGCGAAAAGGACTTTAATTCGTGACCACCCCCAAAAAATTGAAAAATCCACCCAAAACCTAAAAAAATTTAAATTTTTATATGAAAATCTTCTTTTGCCCATATCTCCTTAAATATGCGTCCTAGAGCGAGAAGGACTTTAATTCGTGACCACCCCCAAAAAATTGAAAAATCCACCCAAAACCTACAAAAATTGAAATTTTTATATGAAAAACTTCTTTTGCCCATATCTCCTTAAATATGCGTCCTAGAGCGAAAAGGACTTTAATTCGTGACCACCCCCAAAAAATTGAAAAATCCACCCAAAACCAAAAAAAAAAATTGAAATTTTTATATGAAAAACTTCTTTTGCCCATATCTCCTTAAATATGCGTCCTAGAGCGAAAAGGACTTTAATTCGTGACCACCCCCAAAAAATTGAAAAATCCACCCAAAATCCAAAAAAATTTAAATTTTTATATGAAAAACTTCTTTTGCCCATATCTCCTTAAATATGCGTCCTAGAGCGAAAAGGACTTTAATTCGTGACCACCCCCAAAAAAATTGAAAAATCCACCCAAAACCTAAAAAAATTGAAATTTTTATATGAAAAACTTCTTTTGTCCATATCTCCTTAAATATGCGTCCTAGAGCGAAAAGGACTTTAATTCGTGACCACCCCCAAAAAAATTGAAAAATCCACCCAAAACCTACAAAAATTGAAATTTTTATATGAAAAACTTCTTTTGCCCATATCTTCTAAACTAAGCGTCCTAGAGCGAAAAGGACTTTAATTCGTGACCACCCCCAAAAAATTGAAAAATCCACCCAAAACCTAAAAAAATTGAAATTTTTATATGAAAAACTTCTTTTGCCCATATCTCCTTAAATATGCGTCCTAGAGCGAAAAGGACTTTAATTCGTGACCACCCCCAAAAAAATTGAAAAATCCACCCAAAACCTAAAAAAAATTGAAATTTTTATATGAAAAACTTCTTTTGCCCATATCTCCATAAATATCCGTCCTAGAGCGAAAAGGACTTTAATTCGTGACCACCCCCAAAAAATTGAAAAATCCACCCAAAACCTAAAAAAATTGAAATTTTTATATGAAAAACTTCTTTTGCCCATATCTCCTTAAATATGCGTCCTAGAGCGAAAAGGACTTTAATTCGTGACCACCCCCATAAAATTGAAAAATCCACCCAAAACCTAAAAAAATTTAAATTTTTATATGAAAAACTTATTTTGCCCATATCTCCTTAAATATGCGTTCTAGAGCGAAAAGGACTTTAATTCGTGACCACCCCCAAAAAATTGAAAAATCCACCCAAAACCTAAAAAAATTGACATTTTTATATGAAAAACTTCTTTTGCCCATATCTCCTTAAATATGCGTCCTAGAGCGAAAAGGACTTTAATTCGTGACCACCCCCAAAAAATTGAAAAATCCACCCAAAACCTAAAAAAATTGAAATTTTTATATGAAAAACTTCTTTTGCCCATATCTCCTTAAATATGCGTCCTAGAGCGAAAAGGACTTTAATTCGTGACCACCCCCAAAAAATTGAAAAATCCACCCAAAATCTAAAAAAATTGAAATTTTTATATGAAAAACTTCTTTTGCCCATATCTCCTTAAATATGCGTCCTAGAGCGAAAAGGACTTTAATTCGTGACCACCCCCAAAAAATTGAAAAATCCACCCAAAACCTAAAAAAATTGAAATTTTTATATGAAAAACTTCTTTTGCCCATATCTCCTTAAATATGCGTCCTAGAGCGGAAAGGACTTTAATTCGTGACCACCCCCAAAAAAATTGAAAAATCCACCCAAAACCTACAAAAATTGAAATTTTTATATGAAAAACTTCTTTTGCCCATATCTCGTTAAATATGCGTCCTAGAGCGAAAAGGACTTTAATTCGTGACCACCCCCAAAAAATTGAAAAATCCACCCAAAACCTAAAAAAATTGAAATTTTTATATGAAAAACTTGTTTTGCCCATATCTCCTTAAATATGCGTCCTAGAGCGAAAAGGACTTTAATTCGTGACCACCCCCAAAAAAATTGAAAAATCCACCCAAAACCTAAAAAAATTGAAATTTTTATATGAAAAACTTCTTTTGCCCATATCTCCTTAAATATGCGTCCTAGAGCGAAAAGGACTTTAATTCGTGACCACCCCCAAAAAATTGAAAAATCCACCCAAAACCTAAAAAAATTGACATTTTTATATGAAAAACTTCTTTTGCCCATATCTCCTTAAATATGCGTCCTAGAGCGAAAAGGACTTTAATTCGTGACCACCCCCAAAAAATTGAAAAATCCACCCAAAACCTACAAAAATTGAAATTTTTATATGAAAACCTTCTTTTGCCCATATCTCCTTAAATATGCGTCCTAGAGCGAAAAGGACTTTAATTCGTGACCACCCCCAAAAAATTGCAAAATCCACCCAAAACCTAAAAAAAATGAAATTTTTATATGAAAAACTTCTTTTGCCCATATCTCCTTAAATATGCGTTCTAGAGCGAAAAGGACTTTAATTCGTGACCACCCCCAAAAAATTGAAAAATCCACCCAAAACCTAAAAAAATTTAAATTTTTATATGAAAAACTTCTTTTGCCCATATCTCCTTAAATATGCGTTCTAGAGCGAAAAGGATTTTAATTCGTGACCACCCCCAAAAAATTGAAAAATCCACCCAAAACCTAAAAAAATTGAAATTTTTATATGAAAAACTTCTTTTGCCCATATCTCCTTAAATATGCGTTCTAGAGCGAAAAGGACTTTAATTCGTGACCACCCCCAAAAAATTGAAAAATCCACCCAAAACCTAAAAAAATTGAAATTTTTATATGAAAAACTTCTTTTGCCCATATCTCCTTATATATGCGTCCTAGAGCGAAAAGGACTTTAATTCGTGACCACCCCCAAAAAAATTGAAAAATCCACCCAAAACCTAAAAAAATTGAAATTTTTATATGAAAAACTTCTTTTGCCCATATCTCCTTAAATATGCGTTCTAGAGCGAAAAGAACTTTAATTCGTGACCACCCCCAAAAAATTGAAAAATCCACCCAAAACCTAAAAAAATTGAAATTTTTATATGAAAAACTTCTTTTGCCCATATCTCCTTAAATATGCGTTCTAGAGCGAAAAGGACTTTAATTCGTGACCACCCCCAAAAAATTGAAAAATCCACCCAAAACCTAAAAAAATTTAAATTTTTATATGAAAAACTTCTTTTGCCCATATCTCCTTAAATATGCGTCCTAGAGCGAAAAGGACTTTAATTCGTGACCAACCCCAAAAAATTGAAAAATCCACCCAAAACCTACAAAAATTGAAATTTTTATATGAAAAACTTCTTTTGCCCATATCTCCTTAAATATGCGTCCTAGAGCGAAAAGGACTTTAATTCGTGACCACCCCCAAAAAATTGAAAAATCCACCCAAAACCTAAAAAAATTGAAATTTTTATATGAAAAACTTCTTTTGCCCATATCTCCTTAAATATGCGTCCTAGAGCGAAAAGGACTTTAATTCGTGACCACCCCCAAAAAATTGAAAAATCCACCCAAAACCTAAAAAAATTGACATTTTTATATGAAAAACTTCTTTTGCCCATATCTCCTTAAATATGCGTCCTAGAGCGAAAAGGACTTTAATTCCAAAAAATTGAAAAATCCACCCAAAACCTAAAAAAATTTAAATTTTTATATGAAAAACTTCTTTTGCCCATATCTCCTTAAATATGCATCCTAGAGCGAAAAGGACTTTAATTCGTGACCACCCCCAAAAAATTGAAAAATCCACCCAAAACCTAAAAAAATTGAAATTTTTATATGAAAAACTTCTTTTGCCCATATCTCCTTAAATATGCGTCCTAGAGCGAAAAGGACTTTAATTCGTGACCACCCCCAAAAAATTGAAAAATCCACCCAAAACCTACAAAAATTGAAATTTTTATATGAAAACCTTCTTTTGCCCATATCTCCTTAAATATGCGTCCTAGAGCGAAAAGGACTATAATTCGTGACCACCCCCAAAAAATTGAAAAATCCACCCAAAACCTAAAAAAATTGAAATTTTTATATGAAAAACTTCTTTTGCCCATATCTCCTTAAATATGCGTTCTAGAGCGAAAAGGACTTTAATTCGTGACCACCCCCAAAAAATTGAAAAATCCACCCAAAACCTAAAAAATTGACATTTTTATATGAAAAACTACTTTTGCCCATATCTCCTTAAATATGCGTCCTAGAGCGAAAAGGACTTTAATTCGTGACCACCCCCAAAAAATTGAAAAATCCACCCAAAACCTAAAAAAATTGAAATTTTTATATGAAAAACTTCTTTTGCCCATATCTCCTTAAATATGCGTCCTAGAGCGAAAAGGCCTTTAATTCGTGACCACCCCCAAAAAATTGAAAAATCCACCCAAAACCTAAAAAAATTTAAATTATATTATATGAAAAACTTCTTTTGCCCATATCTCCAAACTAAGCGTCCTAGAGCGAAAAGGACTTTAATTCGTGACCACCCCCAAAAAAATTGAAAAATCCACCCAAAACCCAAAAAAATTTAAATTTTTATATGAAAAACTTCTTTTGCCCATATCTCCTTAAATATGCGTCCTAGAGCGAAAAGGACTTTAATTCGTGACCACCCCCAAAAAATTGAAAACTCCACCCAAAACCTAAAAAAATTAAAATTTTTATATGAAAAACTTCTTTTGCCCATATCTCCTAAACTAAGCGTCCTAGAGCGAAAAGGACTTTAATTCGTGACCACCCCAAAAAAATTGAAAAATCCACCCAAAACCTAAAAAAATTGAAATTTTTATATGAAAAACTTCTTTTGCCCATATCTCCTTAAATTTGCGCCCTAGAGCGAAAAGGACTTTAATTCGTGACCACCCCCCAAAAATTGAAAAATCCACCCAAAACCTAAAAAAATTTAAATTTTTATATGAAAAACTTCTTTTGCCCATATCTCCTTAAATATGCGTCCTATAGCGAAAAGGACTTTAATTCGTGACCACCCCCAAAAAATTGAAAAATCCAACCCAAAACCTAAAAAAATGAAATTTTTATATGAAAAACTTCTTTTGCCCATATCTCCTAAACTAAGCGTCCTAGGGCGAAAAGGACTTTAATTCGTGACCACCCCCAAAAAATTGAAAAATCCACCCAAAACCTAAAAAAATTTAAATTTTTATATGAAAAACTTCTTTTGCCCATATCTCCTTAAATATGCGTCCTAGAGTGAAAAGGACTTTAATTCGTGACCACCCCCAAAAAATTGAAAAATCCACCCAAAACCTACAAAAATTGAAATTTTTATATGAAAAACTTCTTTTGCCCATATCTCCTTAAATATGCGTCCTAGAGCGAAAAGGACTTTAATTCGTGACCACCCCCAAAAAATTGAAAAATCCACCCAAAACCTACAAAAATTGAAATTTTTATATGAAAAACTTCTTTTGCCCATATCTCCTTAAATATGCGTCCTAGAGCGAAAAGGACTTTAATTCGTGACCACCCCCAAAAAAATTGAAAAATCCACCCAAAACCTACAAAAATTGAAATTTTTATATGAAAAACTTCTTTTGCCCATATCTCCTTAAATATGCGTCCTAGAGCGAAAAGGACTTTAATTCGTGACCACCCCCAAAAAATTGAAAAATCCACCCAAAACCTAAAAAAATTGAAATTTTTATATGAAAAACTTCTTTTGCCCATATCTCCTTAAATATGCGTCCTAGAGCGAAAAGGACTTTAATTCGTGACCACCCCCAAAAAAATTGAAAAATCCACCCAAAACCTAAAAAAATTTAAATTTTTATATGAAAAACTTCTTTTGCCCATATCTCCTTAAATATGCGTCCTATAGCGAAAAGGACTTTAATTCGTGACCACCCCCAAAAAATTGAAAAATCCACCCAAAACCTAAAAAAATTGAAATTTTTATATGAAAAACTTCTTTTGCCCATATCTCCTTAAATATGCGTCCTAGAGCGAAAAGGACTTTAATTCGTGACCACCCCCAAAAAATTGAAAAATCCACCCAAAACCTAAAAAATTGACATTTTTATATGAAAAACTACTTTTGCCCATATCTCCTTAAATATGCGTCCTAGAGCGAAAAGGACTTTAATTCGTGACCACCCCCAAAAAATTGAAAAATCCACCCAAAACCTAAAAAAATTGAAATTTTTATATGAAAAACTTCTTTTGCCCATATCTCCTTAAATATGCGTCCTAGAGCGAAAAGGCCTTTAATTCGTGACCACCCCCAAAAATTTGAAAAATCCACCCAAAACCTAAAAAAATTTAAATTATATTATATGAAAAACTTCTTTTGCCCATATCTCCAAACTAAGCGTCCTAGAGCGAAAAGGACTTTAATTCGTGACCACCCCCAAAAAAATTGAAAAATCCACCCAAAACCCAAAAAAATTTAAATTTTTATATGAAAAACTTCTTTTGCCCATATCTCCTTAAATATGCGTCCTAGAGCGAAAAGGACTTTAATTCGTGACCACCCCCAAAAAATTGAAAACTCCACCCAAAACCTAAAAAAATTAAAATTTTTATATGAAAAACTTCTTTTGCCCATATCTCCTAAACTAAGCGTCCTAGAGCGAAAAGGACTTTAATTCGTGACCACCCCAAAAAAATTGAAAAATCCACCCAAAACCTAAAAAAATTGAAATTTTTATATGAAAAACTTCTTTTGCCCATATCTCCTTAAATTTGCGCCCTAGAGCGAAAAGGACTTTAATTCGTGACCACCCCCCAAAAATTGAAAAATCCACCCAAAACCTAAAAAAATTTAAATTTTTATATGAAAAACTTCTTTTGCCCATATCTCCTTTAATTCGTGACCACCCCCAAAAAATTGAAAATCCACCCAAAACCTAAAAAAATTTAAATTTTTATATGAAAAACTTCTTTTGCCCATATCTCCTTAAATATGCGTCCTAGAGCGAAAAGGACTGTAATTCGTGACCACCACCCAAAACCTAAAAAAATTTAAATTTGTATATGAAAAACTTCTTTTGCCCATATCTCCTTAAATATGCGTCCTAGAGCGAAAAGGACTTTAATTCGTGACCACCCCCAAAAAATTGAAAAATCCACCCAAAACCTAAAAAAATTGAAATTTTTATATGAAAACTTCTTTTGCCCATATCTCCTTAAATATGCGTCCTAGAGCGAAAAGGACTTTAATTCGTGACCACCCCCAAAAAATTGAAAAATCCACCGAAAACCTAAAAAATTGAAATTTTATATGAAAAACTTCTTTTGCCCATATCTCCTTAAATATGCGTTCTAGAGCGAAAAGGACTTTAATTCGTGACCACCCCCAAAAAATTGAAATATCCACCCAAAACCTAAAAAAATTTAAATTTTTATATGAAAAACTTCTTTTGCCCATATCTCCTTAAATATGCGTCCTAGAGCGAAAAGGACTTTAATTCGTGACCACCCCCAAAAAATTGAAAAATCCACCCAAAACCAAAAAAAATTGAAATTTTTATATGAAAAACTTCTTTTGCCCATATCTCCTTAAATATGCGTTCTAGAGCGAAAAGGACTTTAATTCGTGACCACCCCAAAAAAATTGAAAAATCCACCCAAAACCTAAAAAAAATTAAATTTTTATATGAAAAACTTCTTTTGCCCATATCTCCTTAAATATGCGTCCTAGAGTGAAAAGGACTTTAATTCGTGACCACCCCCAAAAAATTGAAAAATCCACCCAAAACCTACAAAAATTGAAATTTTTTTATGAAAAACTTCTTTTGCCCATATCTCCTTAAATATGCGTCCTAGAGCGAAAAGGACTTTAATTCGTGACCACCCCCAAAAAATTGAAAAATCCACCCAAAACCTACAAAAATTGAAATTTTTATATGAAAAACTTCTTTTGCCCATATCTCCTTAAATATGCGTCCTAGAGCGAAAAGGACTTTAATTCGTGACCACCCCCCAAAAATTGAAAAATCCACCCAAAACCTAAAAAAATTGAAATTTTTATATGAAAAACTTCTTTTGCCCATATCTCCTTAAATATGCGTCCTAGAGCGAAAAGGACTTTAATTCGTGACCACCCCCAAAAAAATTGAAAAATCCACCCAAAACCTACAAAAATTGAAATTTTTATATGAAAAACTTCTTTTGCCCATATCTCCTTAAATATGCGTCCTAGAGCGAAAAGGACTTTAATTCGTGACCACCCCCAAAAAATTGAAAAATCCACCCAAAACCTAAAAAAATTGAAATTTTTATATGAAAAACTTCTTTTGCCCATATCTCCTTAAATATGCGTCCTAGAGCGAAAAGGACTTTAATTCGTGACCACCCCCAAAAAAATTGAAAAATCCACCCAAAACCTAAAAAAATTTAAATTTTTATATGAAAAACTTCTTTTGCCCATATCTCCTTAAATATGCGTCCTATAGCGAAAAGGACTTTAATTCGTGACCACCCCCAAAAAATTGAAAAATCCACCCAAAACCTAAAAAAATTGAAATTTTTATATGAAAAACTTCTTTTGCCCATATCTCCTTAAATATGCGTCCTATAGCGAAAAGGACTTTAATTCGTGACCACCCCCAAAAAATTGAAAAATCCACCCAAAACCTAAAAAAATTGAAATTTTTATATGAAAAACTTCTTTTGCCCATATCTCCTTAAATATGCGTCCTAGAGCGAAAAGGACTTTAATTCGTGACCACCCCCAAAAAATTGAAAAATCCACCCAAAACCTAAAAATTTAAATTTTTATATGAAAAACTTCTTTAGCCCATATCTCCTTAAATATGCGTCCTAGAGCGAAAAGGACTTTAATTCCTGACCACCCCCAAAAAATTTAAAAATCCACCCAAAACCTACAAAAATTGAAATTTTTATATGAAAAACTTCTTTTGCCCATATCTCCTTAAATATGCGTCCTAGAGCGAAAAGGACTTTAATTCGTGACCACCCCCAAAAAATTGAAAAATCCACCCAAAACCTACAAAAATTGAAATTTTTATATGAAAAACTTCTTTTGCCCATATCTCCTTAAATATGCGTCCTAGAGCGAAAAGGACTTTAATTCGTGACCACCCCCAAAAAATTGAAAAATCCACCCAAAACCTAAAAAAAATGAAATTTTTATATGAAAAACTTCTTTTGCCCATATCTCCTTAAATATGCGTTCTAGAGCGAAAAGGATTTTAATTCGTGACCACCCCCAAAAAATTGAAAAATCCACCCAAAACCTAAAAAAATTTAAATTTTTATATGAAAAACTTCTTTTGCCCATATCTCCTTAAATATGCGTCATAGAGCGAAAAGGACTTTAATTTGTGACCACCCCCAAAAAATTGAAAAATCCACCCAAAACCTAAAAAATTGACATTTTTATATGAAAAACTACTTTTGCCCATATCTCCTTAAATATGCGTCCTAGAGCGAAAAGGACTTTAATTCGTGACCACCCCCAAAAAATTGAAAAATCCACCCAAAACCTAACAAAATTGAAATTTTTATATGAAAAACTTCTTTTGCCCATATCTCCTTAAATATGCGTTCTAGAGCGAAAAGGACTTTAATTCGTGACCACCCCCAAAAAATTGAAAAATCCACCCAAAACCTAAAAAAATTTAAATTTTTATATGAAAATCTTCTTTTGCCCATATCTCCTTAAATATGCGTCCTAGAGCGAGAAGGACTTTAATTCGTGACCACCCCCAAAAAATTGAAAAATCCACCCAAAACCTACAAAAATTGAAATTTTTATATGAAAAACTTCTTTTGCCCATATCTCCTTAAATATGCGTCCTAGAGCGAAAAGGACTTTAATTCGTGACCACCCCCAAAAAATTGAAAAATCCACCCAAAACCTAAAAAAAAAATTGAAATTTTTATATGAAAAACTTCTTTTGCCCATATCTCCTTAAATATGCGTCCTAGAGCGAAAAGGACTTTAATTCGTGACCACCCCCAAAAAATTGAAAAATCCACCCAAAATCCAAAAAAATTTAAATTTTTATATGAAAAACTTCTTTTGCCCATATCTCCTTAAATATGCGTCCTAGAGCGAAAAGGACTTTAATTCGTGACCACCCCCAAAAAAATTGAAAAATCCACCCAAAACCTAAAAAAATTTAAATTTTTATATGAAAAACTTCTTTTGTCCATATCTCCTTAAATATGCGTCCTAGAGCGAAAAGGACTTTAATTCGTGACCACCCCCAAAAAAATTGAAAAATCCACCCAAAACCTACAAAAATTGAAATTTTTATATGAAAAACTTCTTTTGCCCATATCTTCTAAACTAAGCGTCCTAGAGCGAAAAGGACTTTAATTCGTGACCACCCCCAAAAAATTGAAAAATCCACCCAAAACCTAAAAAAATTGAAATTTTTATATGAAAAACTTCTTTTGCCCATATCTCCTTAAATATGCGTCCTAGAGCGAAAAGGACTTTAATTCGTGACCACCCCCAAAAAAATTGAAAAATCCACCCAAAACCTAAAAAAAATTGAAATTTTTATATGAAAAACTTCTTTTGCCCATATCTCCATAAATATCCGTCCTAGAGCGAAAAGGACTTTAATTCGTGACCACCCCCAAAAAATTGAAAAATCCACCCAAAACCTAAAAAAATTGAAATTTTTATATGAAAATCTTCTTTTGCCCATATCTCCTTAAATATGCGTCCTAGAGCGAAAAGGACTTTAATTCGTGACCACCCCCATAAAATTGAAAAATCCACCCAAAACCTAAAAAAATTTAAATTTTTATATGAAAAACTTATTTTGCCCATATCTCCTTAAATATGCGTTCTAGAGCGAAAAGGACTTTAATTCGTGACCACCCCCAAAAAATTGAAAAATCCACCCAAAACCTAAAAAAATTGACATTTTTATATGAAAAACTTCTTTTGCCCATATCTCCTTAAATATGCGTCCTAGAGCGAAAAGGACTTTAATTCGTGACCACCCCCAAAAAATTGAAAAATCCACCCAAAACCTAAAAAAATTGAAATTTTTATATGAAAAACTTCTTTTGCCCATATCTCCTTAAATATGCGTCCTAGAGCGAAAAGGACTTTAATTCGTGACCACCCCCAAAAAATTGAAAAATCCACCCAAAATCTAAAAAAATTGAAATTTTTATATGAAAAACTTCTTTTGCCCATATCTCCTTAAATATGCGTCCTAGAGCGAAAAGGACTTTAATTCGTGACCACCCCCAAAAAATTGAAAAATCCACCCAAAACCTAAAAAAATTGAAATTTTTATATGAAAAACTTCTTTTGCCCATATCTCCTTAAATATGCGTCCTAGAGCGGAAAGGACTTTAATTCGTGACCACCCCCAAAAAAATTGAAAAATCCACCCAAAACCTACAAAAATTGAAATTTTTATATGAAAAACTTCTTTTGCCCATATCTCGTTAAATATGCGTCCTAGAGCGAAAAGGACTTTAATTCGTGACCACCCCCAAAAAATTGAAAAATCCACCCAAAACCTAAAAAAATTGAAATTTTTATATGAAAAACTTGTTTTGCCCATATCTCCTTAAATATGCGTCCTAGAGCGAAAAGGACTTTAATTCGTGACCACCCCCAAAAAAATTGAAAAATCCACCCAAAACCTAAAAAAATTGAAATTTTTATATGAAAAACTTCTTTTGCCCATATCTCCTTAAATATGCGTCCTAGAGCGAAAAGGACTTTAATTCGTGACCACCCCCAAAAAATTGAAAAATCCACCCAAAACCTAAAAAAATTGACATTTTTATATGAAAAACTTCTTTTGCCCATATCTCCTTAAATATGCGTCCTAGAGCGAAAAGGACTTTAATTCGTGACCACCCCCAAAAAATTGAAAAATCCACCCAAAACCTACAAAAATTGAAATTTTTATATGAAAACCTTCTTTTGCCCATATCTCCTTAAATATGCGTCCTAGAGCGAAAAGGACTTTAATTCGTGACCACCCCCAAAAAATTGCAAAATCCACCCAAAACCTAAAAAAAATGAAATTTTTATATGAAAAACTTCTTTTGCCCATATCTCCTTAAATATGCGTTCTAGAGCGAAAAGGACTTTAATTCGTGACCACCCCCAAATAATTGAAAAATCCACCCAAAACCTAAAAAAATTTAAATTTTTATATGAAAAACTTCTTTTGCCCATATCTCCTTAAATATGCGTTCTAGAGCGAAAAGGATTTTAATTCGTGACCACCCCCAAAAAATTGAAAAATCCACCCAAAACCTAAAAAAATTGAAATTTTTATATGAAAAACTTCTTTTGCCCATATCTCCTTAAATATGCGTTCTAGAGCGAAAAGGACTTTAATTCGTGACCACCCCCAAAAAATTGAAAAATCCACCCAAAACCTAAAAAAATTGAAATTTTTATATGAAAAACTTCTTTTGCCCATATCTCCTTATATATGCGTCCTAGAGCGAAAAGGACTTTAATTCGTGACCACCCCCAAAAAAATTGAAAAATCCACCCAAAACCTAAAAAAATTGAAATTTTTATATGAAAAACTTCTTTTGCCCATATCTCCTTAAATATGCGTTCTAGAGCGAAAAGAACTTTAATTCGTGACCACCCCCAAAAAATTGAAAAATCCACCCAAAACCTAAAAAAATTGAAATTTTTATATGAAAAACTTCTTTTGCCCATATCTCCTTAAATATGCGTTCTAGAGCGAAAAGGACTTTAATTCGTGACCACCCCCAAAAAATTGAAAAATCCACCCAAAACCTAAAAAAATTTAAATTTTTATATGAAAAACTTCTTTTGCCCATATCTCCTTAAATATGCGTCCTAGAGCGAAAAGGACTTTAATTCGTGACCAACCCCAAAAAATTGAAAAATCCACCCAAAACCTACAAAAATTGAAATTTTTATATGAAAAACTTCTTTTGCCCATATCTCCTTAAATATGCGTCCTAGAGCGAAAAGGACTTTAATTCGTGACCACCCCCAAAAAATTGAAAAATCCACCCAAAACCTAAAAAAATTGAAATTTTTATATGAAAAACTTCTTTTGCCCATATCTCCTTAAATATGCGTCCTAGAGCGAAAAGGACTTTAATTCGTGACCACCCCCAAAAAATTGAAAAATCCACCCAAAACCTAAAAAAATTGACATTTTTATATGAAAAACTTCTTTTGCCCATATCTCCTTAAATATGCGTCCTAGAGCGAAAAGGACTTTAATTCCAAAAAATTGAAAAATCCACCCAAAACCTAAAAAAATTTAAATTTTTATATGAAAAACTTCTTTTGCCCATATCTCCTTAAATATGCATCCTAGAGCGAAAAGGACTTTAATTCGTGACCACCCCCAAAAAATTGAAAAATCCACCCAAAACCTAAAAAAATTGAAATTTTTATATGAAAAACTTCTTTTGCCCATATCTCCTTAAATATGCGTTCTAGAGCGAAAAGGACTTTAATTCGTGACCACCCCCAAAAAATTGAAAAATCCACCCAAAACCTAAAAAAATTGAAATTTTTATATGAAAAACTTCTTTTGCCCATATCTGCTTAAATATGCGTTCTAGAGCGAAAAGGACTTTAATTCGTGACCACCCCCAAAAAATTGAAAAATCCACCCAAAACCTAAAAAAATTGAAATTTTTATATGAAAAACTTCTTTTGCCCATATCTCCTTAAATATGCGTCCTAGAGCGAAAAGGACTTTAATTCGTGACCACCCCCAAAAAATTGAAAAATCCACCCAAAACCTACAAAAATTGAAATTTTTATATGAAAACCTTCTTTTGCCCATATCTCCTTAAATATGCGTCCTAGAGCGAAAAGGACTATAATTCGTGACCACCCCCAAAAAATTGAAAAATCCACCCAAAACCTAAAAAAATTGAAATTTTTATATGAAAAACTTCTTTTGCCCATATCTCCTTAAATATGCGTTCTAGAGCGAAAAGGACTTTAATTCGTGACCACCCCCAAAAAATTGAAAAATCCACCCAAAACCTAAAAAAATTTAAATTTTTATATGAAAACCTTCTTTTGCCCATATCTCCTTAAATATGCGTCCTAGAGCGAAAAGGACTTTAATTCGTGACCACCCCCAAAAAATTGAAAAATCCACCCAAAACCTAAAAAAATTTAAATTTTTATATGAAAAACTTCTTTTGCCCATATCTCCTTAAATATGCGTTCTAGAGCGAAAAGGACTTTAATTCGTGACCACCCCCAAAAAATTGAAAAATCCACCCAAAACCTAAAAAAATTTAAATTTTTATATGAAAAACTTCTTTTGCCCATATCTCCTTAAATATGCGTTCTAGAGCGAAAAGGACTTTAATTCGTGACCACCCCCAAAAAATTGAAAAATCCACCCAAAACCTAAAAAAATTGAAATTTTTATATGAAAAACTTCTTTTGCCCATATCTCCTTAAATATGCGTCCTAGAGCGAAAAGGACTTTAATTCGTGACCACCCCCAAAAAATTGAAAAATCCACCCAAAACCTACAAAAATTGAAATTTTTATATGAAAAACTTCTTTTGCCCATATCTCCTTAAATATGCGTTCTAGAGCGAAAAGGACTTTAATTCGTGACCACCCCCAAAAAATTGAAAAATCCACCCAAAACCTTAAAAAATTGAAATTTTTATATGAAAAACTTCTTTTGCCCATATCTCCTTAAATATGCGTTCTAGAGCGAAAAGGACTTTAATTCGTGACCACCCCCAAAAAATTGAAAAATCCACCCAAAACCTAAAAAAATTGAAATTTTTATATGAAAAACTTCTTTTGCCCATATCTCCTTAAATATGCGTCCTAGAGCGAAAAGGACTTTAATTCGTGACCACCCCCAAAAAATTGAAAAATCCACCCAAAACCTAAAAAAATTTACATTTTTATATGAAAAACTTATTTTGCCCATATCTCCTTAAATATGCGTCCTAGAGCGAAAAGGACTTTAATTCGTGACCACCCCCAAAAAATTGAAAAATTCACCCAAAACCAAAAAAAATTGAAATTTTTATATGAAAAACTTCTTTTGCCCATATCTCCTTAAATATGCGTCCTAGAGCGAAAAGGACTTTAATTCGTGACCACCCCCAAAAAATTGAAAAATCCACCCAAAACCTAAAAAAATTTACATTTTTATATGAAAAACTTCTTTTGCCCATAACTCCTTAAATATGCGTCCTAGAGCGAAAAGGACTTTAATTCCAAAAAATTGAAAAATCCACCCAAAACCTAAAAAAATTTAAATTTTTATATGAAAAACTTCTTTTGCCCATATCTCCTTAAATATGCATCCTAGAGCGAAAAGGACTTTAATTCGTGACCACCCCCAAAAAATTGAAAAATCCACCCAAAACCTAAAAAAATTGAAATTTTGATATGAAAAACTTCTTTTGCCCATATCTCCTTAAATATGCGTCCTAGAGCGAAAAGGACTTTAATTCGTGACCACCCCCAAAAAATTGAAAAATCCACCCAAAACCTACAAAAATTGAAATTTTTATATGAAAAACTTCTTTTGCCCATATCTCCTTAAATATGCGTTCTAGAGCGAAAAGGACTTTAATTCGTGACCACCCCCAAAAAATTGAAAAATCCACCCAAAACCTACAAAAATTGAAATTTTTATATGAAAAACTTCTTTTGCCCATATCTCCTTAAATATGCGTCCTAGTGCGAAAAGGACTTTAATTCGTGACCACCCCCAAAAAATTGAAAAATCCACCCAAAACCTGCAAAAATTGAAATTTTTATATGAAAAACTTCTTTTGCCCATATCTCCTTAAATATGCGCCCTAGAGCGAAAAGGACTTTAATTCGTGACCACCCCCAAAAAATTTAAAAATCCACCCAAAACCTACAAAAATTGAAATTTTTATATGAAAAACTTCTTTTGCCCATATCTCCTTAAATATGCGTCCTAGAGAGAAAATGACTTTAATTCGTGACCACCCCCAAAAAATTGAAAAATCCACCCAAAACCTACAAAAATTGAAATTTTTATATGAAAAACTTCTTTTGCCCATATCTCCTTAAATATGCGTCCTAGAGCGAAAAGGACTTTAATTCGTGACCACCCCCAAAAAATTGAAAAATCCACCCAAAACCTAAAAAAATTGAAATTTTTATATGAAAAACTTATTTTGCCCATATCGCCTTAAATATGCGTCCTAGAGCGAAAAGGACTTTAATTCGTGACCACCCCCAAAAAATTGCAAAATCCACCCAAAACCTAAAAAAATTGAAATTTTTATATGAAAAACTTCTTTTGCCCATATCTCCTTAAATATGCGTCCTAGAGCGAAAAGGACTTTAATTCGTGACCACCCCCAAAAAATTGAAAAATCCACCCAAAACCTAAAAAAATTTAAATTTTTATATGAAAAACTTCTTTTGCCCATATCTCCTTATCTCCGTCTAGAGCGAAAAGGACTTTAATTCGTGACCACCCCCAAAAAATTGAAAAATCCACCCAAAACCTAAAAAAATTTAAATTTTTATATGAAAAACTTCTTTTGCCCATATCTCCTTAAATATGCGTCCTAGAGCGAAAAGGACTTTAATTCGTGACCACCCCCAAAAAATTGAAAAATCCACCCAAAACCTAAAAAAATTTACATTTTTATATGAAAAACTTCTTTTGCCCATAACTCCTTAAATATGCGTCCTAGAGCGAAAAGGACTTTAATTCCAAAAAATTGAAAAATCCACCCAAAACCTAAAAAAATTTAAATTTTTATATGAAAAACTTCTTTTGCCCATATCTCCTTAAATATGCATCCTAGAGCGAAAAGGACTTTAATTCGTGACCACCCCCAAAAAATTGAAAAATCCACCCAAAACCTAAAAAAATTGAAATTTTGATATGAAAAACTTCTTTTGCCCATATCTCCTTAAATATGCGTTCTAGAGCGAAAAGGACTTTAATTCGTGACCACCCCCAAAAAATTGAAAAATCCACCCAAAACCTACAAAAATTGAAATTTTTATATGAAAAACTTCTTTTGCCCATATCTCCTTAAATATGCGTTCTAGAGCGAAAAGGACTTTAATTCGTGACCACCCCCAAAAAATTGAAAAATCCACCCAAAACCTACAAAAATTGAAATTTTTATATGAAAAACTTCTTTTGCCCATATCTCCTTAAATATGCGTCCTAGTGCGAAAAGGACTTTAATTCGTGACCACCCCCAAAAAATTGAAAAATCCACCCAAAACCTGCAAAAATTGAAATTTTTATATGAAAAACTTCTTTTGCCCATATCTCCTTAAATATGCGCCCTAGAGCGAAAAGGACTTTAATTCGTGACCACCCCCAAAAAATTTAAAAATCCACCCAAAACCTACAAAAATTGAAATTTTTATATGAAAAACTTCTTTTGCCCATATCTCCTTAAATATGCGTCCTAGAGAGAAAATGACTTTAATTCGTGACCACCCCCAAAAAATTGAAAAATCCACCCAAAACCTACAAAAATTGAAATTTTTATATGAAAAACTTCTTTTGCCCATATCTCCTTAAATATGCGTCCTAGAGCGAAAAGGACTTTAATTCGTGACCACCCCCAAAAAATTGAAAAATCCACCCAAAACCTAAAAAAATTGAAATTTTTATATGAAAAACTTATTTTGCCCATATCGCCTTAAATATGCGTCCTAGAGCGAAAAGGACTTTAATTCGTGACCACCCCCAAAAAATTGCAAAATCCACCCAAAACCTAAAAAAATTGAAATTTTTATATGAAAAACTTCTTTTGCCCATATCTCCTTAAATATGCGTCCTAGAGCGAAAAGGACTTTAATTCGTGACCACCCCCAAAAAATTGAAAAATCCACCCAAAACCTAAAAAAATTTAAATTTTTATATGAAAAACTTCTTTTGCCCATATCTCCTTATCTCCGTCTAGAGCGAAAAGGACTTTAATTCGTGACCACCCCCAAAAAATTGAAAAATCCACCCAAAACCTAAAAAAATTTAAATTTTTATATGAAAAACTTCTTTTGCCCATATCTCCTTAAATATGCGTCCTAGAGCGAAAAGGACTTTAATTCGTGACCACCCCCAAAAAATTGAAAAATCCACCCAAAACCTAAAAAAATTGAAATTTTTATATGAAAAACTTCTTTTGCCCATATCTCCTTAAATATGCGTCCTAGAGCGAAAAGGACTATAATTCGTGACCACCCCCAAAAAATTGAAAAATCCACCCAAAACCTAAAAAAATTGACATTTTTATATGAAAAACTTCTTTTGCCCATATCTCCTTAAATATGCGTTCTAGAGCGAAAAGGACTTTAATTCGTGACCGACCCCAAAAAATTGAAAAATCCACCCAAAACCTAAAAAAATTGAAATTTGTATATGAAAAACTTCTTTTGCCCATATCTCCTTAAATATGCGTCCTAGAGCGAAAAGGACTTTAATTCGTGACCACCCCCAAAAAATTGAAAAATCCACCCAAAACCTAAAAAAATTGAAATTTTTATATGAAAAACTTCTTTTGCCCATATCTCCTTAAATATGCGTCCTAGAGCGAAAAGGACTTTAATTCGTGACCACCCCCAAAAAATTGAAAAATCCACCCAAAACCTAAAAAAATTGAAATTTTTATATGAAAAACTTCTTTTGCCCATATCTCCTTAAATATGCGTCCTAGAGCGAAAAGGACTTTAATTCGTGACCACCCCCAAAAAATTGAAAAATCCACCCAAAACCTAAAAAAATTGAAATTTTTATATGAAAAACTTCTTTTGCCCATATCTCCTTAAATATGCGTCCTAGAGCGAAAAGGACTTTAATTCGTGACCACCCCCAAAAAATTGAAAAATCCACTCAAAACCTAAAAAAATTGAAATTTTTATATGAAAAACTTCTTTTGCCCATATCTCCTTAAATATGCGTCCTAGAGCGAAAAGGACTTTAATTCGTGGCCACCCCCAAAAAATTGAAAAATCCACTCAAAACCTAAAAAAATTGAAATTTTTATATGAAAAACTTCTTTTGCCCATATCTCCTTAAATATGCGTCCTAGAGCGAAAAGGACTTTAATTCGTGACCACCCCCAAAAAATTGAAAAATCCACCCAAAACCTAAAAAAATTGAAATTTTTATATGAAAAACTTCTTTTGCCCATATCTCCTTAAATATGCGTCCTAGAGCGAAAAGGACTTTAATTCGTGACCACCCCCAAAAAATTGAAAAATCCACCCAAAACCTAAAAAAATTGAAATTTTTATATGAAAAACTTCTTTTGCCCATATCTCCTTAAATATGCGTCCTAGAGCGAAAAAGAATTTAATTCGTGACCACCCCCAAAAAATTGAAAAATCCACCCAAAACCTAAAAAAATTTAAATTTTTATATGAAAAACTTCTTTTGCCCATATCTCCTTAAATATGCGTCCTAGAGCGAAAAGGACTTTAATTCGTGACCACCCCCAAAAAATTGAAAAATCCACTCAAAACCTAAAAAAATTGAAATTTTTATATGAAAAACTTCTTTTGCCCATATCTCCTTAAATATGCGTCCTAGAGCGAAAAGGACTTTAATTCGTGACCACCCCCAAAAAATTGAAAAATCCACCCAAAACCTAAAAAAAATTGAAATTTTTATATGAAAAACTTCTTTTGCCCATATCTCCTTAAATATGCGTCCTAGAGCGAAAAGGACTTTAATTCGTGACCACCCCCAAAAAATTGAAAAATCCACCCAAAACCTAAAAAAATTTAAATTTTTATATGAAAAACTTCTTTTGCCCATATCTCCTTAAATATGCGTCCTAGAGCGAAAAGGACTTTAATTCGTGACCACCCCCAAAAAATTGAAAAATCCCCCCAAAACCTACAAAAATTGAAATTTTTATATGAAAAACTTCTTTTGCCCATATCTCCTTAAATATGCGTCCTAGAGCGAAAAGGACTTTAATTCGTGACCACCCCCAAAAAATTGAAAAATCCACCCAAAACCTAAAAAAATTGAAATTTTTATATGAAAAACTTCTTTTGCCCATATCTCCTTAAATATGCGTCCTAGAGCGAAAAGGACTTTAATTCGTGACCACCCCCAAAAAATTGAAAAAATCCACCCAAAACCTAAAAAAATTGAAATTTTTATATGAAAAACTTCTTTTGCCCATATCTCCTTAAATATGCGTCCTAGAGCGAAAAGGACTTTAATTCGTGGCCACCCCCAAAAAATTGAAAAATCCACTCAAAACCTAAAAAAATTGAAATTTTTATATGAAAAACTTCTTTTGCCCATATCTCCTTAAATATGCGTCCTAGAGCGAAAAGGACTTTAATTCGTGACCACCCCCAAAAAATTGAAAAATCCACCCAAAACCTAAAAAAATTGAAATTTTTATATGAAAAACTTCTTTTGCCCATATCTCCTTAAATATGCGTCCTAGAGCGAAAAGGACTTTAAGTCGTGACCACCCCCAAAAAATTGAAAAATCCACCCAAAACCTAAAAAAATTTAAATTTTTATATGAAAAACTTCTTTTGCCCATATCTCCTTAAATATGCGTTCTAGAGCGAAAAAGAATTTAATTCGTGACCACCCCCAAAAAATTGAAAAATCCACCCAAAACCTAAAAAAATTGAAATTTTTATATGAAAAACTTCTTTTGCCCATATCTCCTTAAATATGCGTCCTAGAGCGAAAAGGACTTTAATTCGTGACCACCCCCAAAAAATTGAAAAATCCACTCAAAACCTAAAAAAATTGAAATTTTTATATGAAAAACTTCTTTTGCCCATATCTCCTTAAATATGCGTCCTAGAGCGAAAAGGACTTTAATTCGTGACCACCCCCAAAAAATTGAAAAATCCACCCAAAACCTAAAAAAATTGAAATTTTTATATGAAAAACTTCTTTTGCCCATATCTCCTTAAATATGCGTCCTAGAGCGAAAAAGAATTTAATTCGTGACCACCCCCAAAAAATTGAAAAATCCACCCAAAACCTAAAAAAATTTAAATTTTTATATGAAAAACTTCTTTTGCCCATATCTCCTTAAATATGCGTCCTAGAGCGAAAAGGACTTTAATTCGTGACCACCCCCAAAAAATTGAAAAATCCACCCAAAACCTAAAAAAATTGAAATTTTTATATGAAAAACTTCTTTTGCCCATATCTCCTTAAATATGCGTCCTAGAGCGAAAAGGACTTTAATTCGTGACCACCCCCAAAAAATTGAAAAATCCACCCAAAACCTAAAAAAATTGAAATTTTTATATGAAAAACTTCTTTTGCCCATATCTCCTTAAATATGCGTCCTAGAGCGAAAAGGACTTTAATTCGTGACCACCCCCAAAAAATTGAAAAATCCACCCAAAACCTAAAAAAATTGAAATTTTTATATGAAAAACTTCTTTTGCCCATATCTCCTTAAATATGCGTCCTAGAGCGAAAAGGACTTTAATTCGTGACCACCCCCAAAAAATTGAAAAATCCACCCAAAACCTAAAAAAATTGAAATTTTTATATGAAAAACTTCTTTTGCCCATATCTCCTTAAATATGCGTCCTAGAGCGAAAAGGACTTTAATTCGTGACCACCCCCAAAAAATTGAAAAATCCACTCAAAACCTAAAAAAATTGAAATTTTTATATGAAAAAC
The DNA here is from genome assembly GCF_050003625.1 of Haematobia irritans. Lineage (NCBI taxonomy): Eukaryota > Metazoa > Arthropoda > Insecta > Diptera > Muscidae > Haematobia > Haematobia irritans. Next base: position 343,217 of record NW_027445742.1, read on the forward strand.
TTCTTTTGCCCATATCTCCTTAAATATGCGTCCTAGAGCGAAAAGGACTTTAATTCGTGGCCACCCCCAAAAAATTGAAAAATCCACCCAAAACCTAAAAAAATTGAAATTTTTATATGAAAAACTTCTTTTGCCCATATCTCCTTAAATATGCGTCCTAGAGCGAAAAGGACTTTAATTCGTGACCACCCCCAAAAAATTGAAAAATCCACCCAAAACCTAAAAAAATTGAAATTTTTATATGAAAAACTTCTTTTGCCCATATCTCCTTAAATATGCGTCCTAGAGCGAAAAGGACTTTAATTCGTGACCACCCCCAAAAAATTGAAAAATCCACCCAAAACCTAAAAAAATTGAAATTTTTATATGAAAAACTTCTTTTGCCCATATCTCCTTAAATATGCGTCCTAGAGCGAAAAAGAATTTAATTCGTGACCACCCCCAAAAAATTGAAAAATCCACCCAAAACCTAAAAAAATTGAAATTTTTATATGAAAAACTTCTTTTGCCCATATCTCCTTAAATATGCGTCCTAGAGCGAAAAGGACTTTAATTCGTGACCACCCCCAAAAAATTGAAAAATCCACTCAAAACCTAAAAAAATTGAAATTTTTATATGAAAAACTTCTTTTGCCCATATCTCCTTAAATATGCGTCCTAGAGCGAAAAGGACTTTAATTCGTGACCACCCCCAAAAAATTGAAAAATCCACCCAAAACCTAAAAAAAATTGAAATTTTTATATGAAAAACTTCTTTTGCCCATATCTCCTTAAATATGCGTCCTAGAGCGAAAAGGACTTTAATTCGTGACCACCCCCAAAAAATTGAAAAATCCACCCAAAACCTAAAAAAATTTAAATTTTTATATGAAAAACTTCTTTTGCCCATATCTCCTTAAATATGCGTCCTAGAGCGAAAAGGACTTTAATTCGTGACCACCCCCAAAAAATTGAAAAATCCCCCCAAAACCTACAAAAATTGAAATTTTTATATGAAAAACTTCTTTTGCCCATATCTCCTTAAATATGCGTCCTAGAGCGAAAAGGACTTTAATTCGTGACCACCCCCAAAAAATTGAAAAATCCACCCAAAACCTAAAAAAATTGAAATTTTTATATGAAAAACTTCTTTTGCCCATATCTCCTTAAATATGCGTCCTAGAGCGAAAAGGACTTTAATTCGTGACCACCCCCAAAAAATTGAAAAAATCCACCCAAAACCTAAAAAAATTGAAATTTTTATATGAAAAACTTCTTTTGCCCATATCTCCTTAAATATGCGTCCTAGAGCGAAAAGGACTTTAATTCGTGGCCACCCCCAAAAAATTGAAAAATCCACTCAAAACCTAAAAAAATTGAAATTTTTATATGAAAAACTTCTTTTGCCCATATCTCCTTAAATATGCGTCCTAGAGCGAAAAGGACTTTAATTCGTGACCACCCCCAAAAAATTGAAAAATCCACCCAAAACCTAAAAAAATTGAAATTTTTATATGAAAAACTTCTTTTGCCCATATCTCCTTAAATATGCGTCCTAGAGCGAAAAGGACTTTAATTCGTGACCACCCCCAAAAAATTGAAAAATCCACCCAAAACCTAAAAAAATTGAAATTTTTATATGAAAAACTTCTTTTGCCCATATCTCCTTAAATATGCGTCCTAGAGCGAAAAAGAATTTAATTCGTGACCACCCCCAAAAAATTGAAAAATCCACCCAAAACCTAAAAAAATTGAAATTTTTATATGAAAAACTTCTTTTGCCCATATCTCCTTAAATATGCGTCCTAGAGCGAAAAGGACTTTAATTCGTGACCACCCCCAAAAAATTGAAAAATCCACTCAAAACCTAAAAAAATTGAAATTTTTATATGAAAAACTTCTTTTGCCCATATCTCCTTAAATATGCGTCCTAGAGCGAAAAGGACTTTAATTCGTGACCACCCCCAAAAAATTGAAAAATCCACCCAAAACCTAAAAAAATTTAAATTTTTATATGAAAAACTTCTTTTGCCCATATCTCCTTAAATATGCGTCCTAGAGCGAAAAGGACTTTAATTCGTGACCACCCCCAAAAAATTGAAAAATCCACCCAAAACCTAAAAAAATTTAAATTTTTATATGAAAAACTTCTTTTGCCCATATCTCCTTAAATATGCGTCCTAGAGCGAAAAGGACTTTAATTCGTGACCACCCCAAAAAAATTGAAAAATCCACCCAAAACCTACAAAAATTGAAATTTTTATATGAAAAACTTCTTTTGCCCATATCTCCTTAAATATGCGTCCTAGAGCGAAAAGGACTTTAATTCGTGACCACCCCCAAAAAATTGAAAAATCCACCCAAAACCTAAAAAAATTTAAATTTTTATATGAAAAACTTCTTTTGCCCATATCTCCTTAAATATGCGTCCTAGAGCGAAAAGGACTTTAATTCGTGACCACCCCCAAAAAATTGAAAAATCCACCCAAAACCTAAAAAAATTGAAATTTTTATATGAAAAACTTCTTTTGCCCATATCTCCTTAAATATGCGTCCTAGAGCGAAAAGGACTTTAATTCGTGACCACCCCCAAAAAATTGAAAAATCCACCCAAAACCTAAAAAAATTGAAATTTTTATATGAAAAACTTCTTTTGCCCATATGTCCTTAAATATGCGTCCTAGAGCGAAAAGGACTTTAATTCGTGACCACCCCCAAAAAATTGAAAAATCCACCCAAAACCTAAAAAAATTGAAATTTTTATATGAAAAACTTCTTTTGCCCATATCGCCTTAAATATGCGTTCTAGAGCGAAAAGGACTTTAATTCGTGACCACCCCCAAAAAATTGAAAAATCCACCCAAAACCTAAAAAAATTGAAATTTTTATATGAAAAACTTCTTTTGCCCATATCTCCTTAAATATGCGTCCTAGAGCGAAAAGGACTTTAATTCGTGACCACCCCCAAAAAATTGAAAAATCCACCCAAAACCTACAAAAATTTAAATTTTTATATGAAAAACTTCTTTTGCCCATATCTCCTTAAATATGCGTCCTAGAGCGAAAAGGACTTTAATTCGTGACCACCCCCAAAAAATTGAAAAATCCACCCAAAACCTAAAAAATTGACATTTTTATATGAAAAACTTCTTTTGCCCATATCTCCTTAAATATGCGTCCTAGAGCGAAAAGGACTTTAATTCGTGACCACCCCCAAAAAATTGAAAAATCCACCCAAAACCTAAAAAAATTGACATTTTTATATGAAAAACTTCTTTTGCCCATATCTCCTTAAATATGCGTCCTAGAGCGAAAAGGACTTTAATTCGTGACCACCCCCAAAAAATTGAAAAATCCACCCAAAACCTAAAAAAATTGAAATTTTTATATGAAAAACTTCTTTTGCCCATATCTCCTTAAATATGCGTCCTAGAGCGAAAAGGACTTTAATTCGTGACCACCCCCAAAAAATTGAAAAATCCACTCAAAACCTAAAAAAATTGAAATTTTTATATGAAAAACTTCTTTTGCCCATATCTCCTTAAATATGCGTCCTAGAGCGAAAAGGACTTTAATTCGTGACCACCCCCAAAAAATTGAAAAATCGACCCAAAACCTAAAAAAATTGAAATTTTTATATGAAAAACTTCTTTTGCCCATATCTCCTTAAATATGCGTCCTAGAGCGAAAAGGACTTTAATTCGTGACCACCCCCAAAAAATTGAAAAATCCACCCAAAACCTAAAAAAATTTAAATTTTTATATGAAAAACTTCTTTTGCCCATATCTCCTTAAATATGCGTCCTAGAGCGAAAATGACTTTAATTCGTGACCACCCCCAAAAAATTGAAAAATCCACCCAAAACCTACAAAAATTGAAATTTTTATATGAAAAACTTCTTTTGCCCATATCTCCTTAAATATGCGTCCTAGAGCGAAAAGGACTTTAATTCGTGACCACCCCCAAAAAATTGAAAAATCCACCCAAAACCTAAAAAAATTGAAATTTTTATATGAAAAACTTCTCTTGCCCATATCTCCTTAAATATGCGTCCTAGAGCGAAAAGGACTTTAATTCGTGACCACCCCCAAAAAATTGAAAAATCCACCCAAAACCTACAAAAATTTAAATTTTTATATGAAAAACTTCTTTTGCCCATATCTCCTTAAATATGCGTCCTAGAGCGAAAAGGACTTTAATTCGTGACCACCCCCAAAAAATTGAAAAATCCACCCAAAACCTAAAAAAATTGAAATTTTTATATGAAAAACTTCTTTTGCCCATATCTCCTTAAATATGCGTTCTAGAGCGAAAAGGACTTTAATTCGTGACCACCCCCAAAAAATTGAAAAATCCACCCAAAACCTAAAAAAAATTAAATTTTTATATGAAAAACTTCTTTTGCCCATATCTCCTTAAATATGCGTCCTAGAGCGAAAAGGACTTTAATTCGTGACCACCCCCAAAAAATTGAAAAATCCACCCAAAACCTACAAAAATTGAAATTTTTATATGAAAAACTTCTTTTGCCCATATCTCCTTAAATATGCGTCCTAGAGCGAAAAGGACTTTAATTCGTGACCACCCCCAAAAAATTGAAAAATCCACCCAAAACCTAAAAAAATTGACATTTTTATATGAAAAACTTCTTTTGCCCATATCTCCTTAAATATGCGTCCTAGAGCGAAAAGGACTTTAATTCGTGACCACCCCCAAAAAATTGAAAAATCCACTCAAAACCTAAAAAAATTGAAATTTTTATATGAAAAACTTCTTTTGCCCATATCTCCTTAAATATGCGTCCTAGAGCGAAAAGGACTTTAATTCGTGACCACCCCCAAAAAATTGAAAAATCCACCCAAAACCTAAAAAAATTGAAATTTTTATATGAAAAACTTCTTTTGCCCATATCTCCTTAAATATGCGTCCTAGAGCGAAAAGGACTTTAATTCGTGACCACCCCCAAAAAATTGAAAAATCCACCGAAAACCTAAAAAAAATTGAAATTTTTATATGAAAAACTTCTTTTGCCCATATCTCCTTAAATATGCGTCCTAGAGCGAAAAGGACTTTAATTCGTGACCACCCCCAAAAAATTGAAAAATCCACCCAAAACCTACAAAAATTGAAATTTTTATATGAAAAACTTCTTTTGCCCATATCTCCTTAAATATGCGTCCTAGAGCGAAAAGGACTTTAATTCGTGACCACCCCCAAAAAATTGAAAAATCCACCCAAAAACCTAAAAAAATTTAAATTTTTATATGAAAAACTTCTTTTGCCCATATCTCCTTAAATATGCGTCCTAGAGCGAAAAGGACTTTAATTCGTGACCACCCCCAAAAAATTGAAAAATCCACCCAAAACCTAAAAAAATTTAAATTTTTATATGAAAAACTTCTTTTGCCCATATCTCCTTAAATATGCGTCCTAGAGCGAAAAGGACTTTAATTCGTGACCACCCCCAAAAAATTGAAAAATCCACTCAAAACCTAAAAAAATTGAAATTTTTATATGAAAAACTTCTTTGCCCATATCTCCTTAAATATGCGTCCTAGAGCGAAAAGGACTTTAGTTCGTGATCACCCCCAAAAAATTGAAAAATCCACCCAAAACCTAAAAAAATTGAAATTTTTAAATGAAAAACTTCTTTTGCCCATATCTCCTTAAATATGCGTCCTAGAGCGAAAAGGACTTTAATTCGTGACCACCCCCAAAAAATTGAAAAATCCACCCAAAACCTAAAAAAATTGAAATTTTTATATGAAAAACTTCTTTTGCCCATATCTCCTTAAATATGCGTCCTAGAGCGAAAAAGAATTTAATTCGTGACCACCCCCAAAAAATTGAAAAATCCACCCAAAACCTAAAAAAATTGAAATTTTTATATGAAAAACTTCTTTTGCCCATATCTCCTTAAATATGCGTCCTAGAGCGAAAAGGACTTTAATTCGTGACCACCCCCAAAAAATTGAAAAATCCACTCAAAACCTAAAAAAATTTAAATTTTTATATGAAAAACTTCTTTTGCCCATATCTCCTTAAATATGCGTCCTAGAGCGAAAAGGACTTTAATTCGTGACCACCCCCAAAAAATTGAAAAATCCACCCGAAACCTAAAAAAATTGAAATTTTTATATGAAAAACTTCTTTTGCCCATATCTCCTTACATATGCGTCCTAGAGCGAAAAGGACTTTAATTCGTGACCACCCCCAAAAAATTGAAAAATCCACCCAAAACCTAAAAAAATTTAAATTTTTATATGAAAAACTTCTTTTGCCCATATCTCCTTAAATATGCGTCCTAGAGCGAAAAGGACTTTAATTCGTGACCACCCCCAAAAAATTGAAAAATCCACCCAAAACCTACAAAAATTGAAATTTTTATATGAAAAACTTCTTTTGCCCATATCTCCTTAAATATGCGTCCTAGAGCGAAAAGGACTTTAGTTCGTGACCACCCCCAAAAAATTGAAAAATCCACCCAAAACCTAAAAAAAATGAAATTTTTATATGAAAAACTTCTTTTGCCCATATCTCCTTAAATATGCGTTCTAGAGCGAAAAGGACTTTAATTCGTGACCACCCCCAAAAAATTGAAAAATCCACCCAAAACCTAAAAAAATTTAAATTTTTATATGAAAAACTTCTTTTGCCCATATCTCCTTAAATATGCGTCCTAGAGCGAAAAGGACTTTAATTCGTGACCACCCCCAAAAAATTGAAAAATCCACCCAAAACCTAAAAAAATTGAAATTTTTATATGAAAAACTTCTTTTGCCCATATCTCCTTAAATATGCGTCCTAGAGCGAAAAGGACTTTAATTCGTGACCACCCCCAAAAAATTGAAAAATCCACCCAAAACCTAAAAAAATTGACATTTTTATATGAAAAACTTCTTTTGCCCATATCTCCTTAAATATGCGTCTTAGAGCGAAAAGGACTTTAATTCGTGACCACCCCCAAAAAATTGAAAAATCCACCCAAAACCTAAAAATATTGAAATTTTTATATGAAAAACTTCTTTTGCCCATATCTCCTTAAATATGCGTCCTAGAGCGAAAAGGACTTTAATTCGTGACCACCCCCAAAAAATTGAAAAATCCACTCAAAACCTAAAAAAATTGAAATTTTTATATGAAAAACTTCTTTTGCCCATATCTCCTTAAATATGCGTCCTAGAGCGAAAAGGACTTTAATTCGTGACCACCCCCAAAAAATTGAAAAATCGACCCAAAACCTAAAAAAATTGAAATTTTTATATGAAAAACTTCTTTTGCCCATATCTCCTTAAATATGCGTCCTAGAGCGAAAAGGACTTTAATTCGTGACCACCCCCAAAAAATTGAAAAATCCACCCAAAACCTAAAAAAAATTAAATTTTTATATGAAAAACTTCTTTTGCCCATATCTCCTTAAATATGCGTCCTAGAGCGAAAATGACTTTAATTCGTGACCACCCCCAAAAAATTGAAAAATCCACCCAAAACCTACAAAAATTTAAATTTTTATATGAAAAACTTCTTTTGCCCATATCTCCTTAAATATGCGTCCTAGAGCGAAAAGGACTTTAATTCGTGACCACCCCCAAAAAATTGAAAAATCCACCCAAAACCTACAAAAATTTAAATTTTTATATGAAAAACTTCTTTTGCCCATATCTCCTTAAATATGCGTTCTAGAGCGAAAAGGACTTTAATTCGTGACCACCCCCAAAAAATTGAAAAATCCACCCAAAACCTAAAAAAAATTAAATTTTTATATGAAAAACTTCTTTTGCCCATATCTCCTTAAATATGCGTCCTAGAGCGAAAAGGACTTTAATTCGTGACCAACCCCAAAAAATTGAAAAATCCACCCAAAACCTAAAAAAATTGAAATATTTATATGAAAAACTTCTTTTGCCCATATCTCCTTAAATATGCGTCCTAGAGCGAAAAGGACTTTAATTCGTGACCACCCCCAAAAAATTGAAAAATCCACCCAAAACCTAAAAAAATTGAAATTTTTATATGAAAAATTTCTTTTGCCCATATCTCCTTAAATATGCGTCCTAGAGCGAAAAGGACTTTAATTCGTGACCACCCCCAAAAAATTGAAAAATCCACCGAAAACCTAAAAAAAATTGAAATTTTTATATGAAAAACTTCTTTTGCCCATATCTCCTTAAATATGCGTCCTAGAGCGAAAAGGACTTTAATTCGTGACCACCCCCAAAAAATTGAAAAATCCACCGAAAACCTAAAAAAATTGAAATTTTTATATGAAAAACTTCTTTTGCCCATATCTCCTTAAATATGCGTTCTAGAGCGAAAAGGACTTTAATTCGTGACCACCCCCAAAAAATTGAAAAGTCCACCCAAAACCTAAACAAATTGAAATTTTTATATGAAAAACTTCTTTTGCCCATATCTGCTTAAATATGCGTCCTAGAGCGAAAAGGACTTTAATTCGTGACCACCCCCAAAAAATTGAAAAATCCACCCAAAACCTAAAAAAATTGAAATTTTTATATGAAAAACTTCTTTTGCCCATATCTCCTTACATATGCGTCCTAGAGCGAAAAGGACTTTAATTCGTGACCACCCCCAAAAAATTGAAAAATCCACCCAAAACCTAAAAAAATTTAAATTTTTATATGAAAAACTTCTTTTGCCCATATCTCCTTAAATATGCGTCCTAGAGCGAAAAGGACTTTAATTCGTGACCACCCCCAAAAAATTGAAAAATCCACCCAAAACCTACAAAAATTGAAATTTTTATATGAAAAACTTCTTTTGCCCATATCTCCTTAAATATGCGTCCTAGAGCGAAAAGGACTTTAATTCGTGACCACCCCCAAAAAATTGAAAAATCCACCCAAAACCTAAAAAAAATGAAATTTTTATATGAAAAACTTCTTTTGCCCATATCTCCTTAAATATGCGTTCTAGAGCGAAAAGGACTTTAATTCGTGACCACCCCCAAAAAATTGAAAAATCCACCCAAAACCTAAAAAAATTTAAATTTTTATATGAAAAACTTCTTTTGCCCATATCTCCTTAAATATGCGTCCTAGAGCGAAAAGGACTTTAATTCGTGACCACCCCCAAAAAATTGAAAAATCCACCCAAAACCTAAAAAAATTGAAATTTTTATATGAAAAACTTCTTTTGCCCATATCTCCTTAAATATGCGTCCTAGAGCGAAAAGGACTTTAATTCGTGACCACCCCCAAAAAATTGAAAAATCCACCCAAAACCTAAAAAAATTGACATTTTTATATGAAAAACTTCTTTTGCCCATATCTCCTTAAATATGCGTCTTAGAGCGAAAAGGACTTTAATTCGTGACCACCCCCAAAAAATTGAAAAATCCACCCAAAACCTAAAAATATTGAAATTTTTATATGAAAAACTTCTTTTGCCCATATCTCCTTAAATATGCGTCCTAGAGCGAAAAGGACTTTAATTCGTGACCACCCCCAAAAAATTGAAAAATCCACTCAAAACCTAAAAAAATTGAAATTTTTATATGAAAAACTTCTTTTGCCCATATCTCCTTAAATATGCGTCCTAGAGCGAAAAGGACTTTAATTCGTGACCACCCCCAAAAAATTGAAAAATCGATCCAAAACCTAAAAAAATTGAAATTTTTATATGAAAAACTTCTTTTGCCCATATCTCCTTAAATATGCGTCCTAGAGCGAAAAGGACTTTAATTCGTGACCACCCCCAAAAAATTGAAAAATCCACCCAAAACCTAAAAAAAATTAAATTTTTATATGAAAAACTTCTTTTGCCCATATCTCCTTAAATATGCGTCCTAGAGCGAAAATGACTTTAATTCGTGACCACCCCCAAAAAATTGAAAAATCCACCCAAAACCTACAAAAATTTAAATTTTTATATGAAAAACTTCTTTTGCCCATATCTCCTTAAATATGCGTCCTAGAGCGAAAAGGACTTTAATTCGTGACCACCCCCAAAAAATTGAAAAATCCACCCAAAACCTAAAAAAATTGAAATTTTTATATGAAAAACTTCTTTTGCCCATATCTCCTTAAATATGCGTTCTAGAGCGAAAAGGACTTTAATTCGTGACCACCCCCAAAAAATTGAAAAATCCACCCAAAACCTAAAAAAAATTAAATTTTTATATGAAAAACTTCTTTTGCCCATATCTCCTTAAATATGCGTCCTAGAGCGAAAAGGACTTTAATTCGTGACCAACCCCAAAAAATTGAAAAATCCACCCAAAACCTACAAAAATTGAAATTTTTATATGAAAAACTTCTTTTGCCCATATCTCCTTAAATATGCGTCCTAGAGCGAAAAGGACTTTAATTCGTGACCACCCCCAAAAAATTGAAAAATCCACTCAAAACCTAAAAAAATTGAAATATTTATATGAAAAACTTCTTTTGCCCATATCTCCTTAAATATGCGTCCTAGAGCGAAAAGGACTTTAATTCGTGACCACCCCCAAAAAATTGAAAAATCCACCCAAAACCTAAAAAAATTGAAATTTTTATATGAAAAACTTCTTTTGCCCATATCTCCTTAAATATGCGTCCTAGAGCGAAAAGGACTTTAATTCGTGACCACCCCCAAAAAATTGAAAAATCCACCGAAAACCTAAAAAAAATTGAAATTTTTATATGAAAAACTTCTTTTGCCCATATCTCCTTAAATATGCGTCCTAGAGCGAAAAGGACTTTAATTCGTGACCACCCCCAAAAAATTGAAAAATCCACCGAAAACCTAAAAAAATTGAAATTTTTATATGAAAAACTTCTTTTGCCCATATCTCCTTAAATATGCGTTCTAGAGCGAAAAGGACTTTAATTCGTGACCACCCCCAAAAAATTGAAAAGTCCACCCAAAACCTAAAAAAATTGAAATTTTTATATGAAAAACTTCTTTTGCCCATATCTCCTTAAATATGCGTCCTAGAGCGAAAAGGACTTTAATTCGTGACCACCCCCAAAAAATTGAAAAATCCCCCCAAAACCTACAAAAATTTAAATTTTTATATGAAAAACTTCTTTTGCCCATATCTCCTTAAATATGCGTCCTAGAGCGAAAAGGACTTTAATTCGTGACCACCCCCAAAAAATTGAAAAATCCACACAAAACCTAAAAAAAATTAAATTTTTATATGAAAAACTTCTTTTGCCCATATCTCCTTAAATATGCGTCCTAGAGCGAAAAGGACTTTAATTCGTGACCAACCCCAAAAAATTGAAAAATCCACCCAAAACCTACAAAAATTGAAATTTTTATATGAAAAACTTCTTTTGCCCATATCTCCTTAAATATGCGTCCTAGAGCGAAAAGGACTTTAATTCGTGACCACCCCCAAAAAATTGAAAAATCCACTCAAAACCTAAAAAAATTGAAATATTTATATGAAAAACTTCTTTTGCCCATATCTCCTTAAATATGCGTCCTAGAGCGAAAAGGACTTTAATTCGTGACCACCCCCAAAAAATTGAAAAATCCACCCAAAACCTAAAAAAATTGAAATTTTTATATGAAAAACTTCTTTTGCCCATATCTCCTTAAATATGCGTCCTAGAGCGAAAAGGACTTTAATTCGTGACCACCCCCAAAAAATTGAAAAATCCACCGAAAACCTAAAAAAAATTGAAATTTTTATATGAAAAACTTCTTTTGCCCATATCTCCTTAAATATGCGTCCTAGAGCGAAAAGGACTTTAATTCGTGACCACCCCCAAAAAATTGAAAAATCCACCCAAAACCTACAAAAATTGAAATTTTTATATGAAAAACTTCTTTTGCCCATATCTCCTTAAATATGCGTCCTAGAGCGAAAAGGACTTTAATTCGTGACCACCCCCAAAAAATTGAAAAAATCCATATCTCCTTAAATATGCGTCCTAGAGCGAAAAGGACTTTAATTCGTGACCACCCCCAAAAAATTGAAAAATCCACTCAAAACCTAAAAAAATTGAAATTTTTATATGAAAAACTTCTTTTGCCCATATCTCCTTAAATATGCGTCCTAGAGCGAAAAGGACTTTAATTCGTGACCACCCCCAAAAAATTGAAAAATCCACCCAAAACCTAAAAAAATTGAAATTTTTATATGAAAAACTTCTTTTGCTCATATCTCCTTAAATATGCGTCCTAGAGCGAAAAGAACTTTAATTCGTGACCACCCCCAAAAAATTGAAAAATCCACCCAAAACCTAAAAAAATTTAAATTTTTATATGAAAAACTTCTTTTGCCCATATCTCCTTAAATATGCGTCCTAGAGCGAAAAGGACTTTAATTCGTGACCACCCCCAAAAAATTGAAAAATCCACCCAAAAACCTAAAAAAATTGAAATTTTTATATGAAAAACTTCTTTTGCCCATATCTCCTTAAATATGCGTCCTAGAGCGAAAAGGACTTTAATTCGTGACCACCCCCAAAAAATTGAAAAAATCCACCCAAAACCTAAAAAAATTTAAATTTTTATATGAAAAACTTCTTTTGCCCATATCTCCTTAAATATGCGTCCTAGAGCGAAAAGGACTTTAATTCGTGACCACCCCCAAAAAATTGAAAAATCCGCTCAAAACCTAAAAAAAATTGAAATTTTTATATGAAAAACTTCTTTTGCCCATATCTCCTTAAATATGCGTCCTAGAGCGAAAAGGACTTTAATTCGTGACCACCCCCAAAAAATTGAAAAATCCACCCAAAACCTAAAAAAATTGAAATTTTTATATGAAAAACTTCTTTTGCCCATATCTCCTTAAATATGCGTCCTAGAGCGAAAAGGACTTTAATTCGTGACCACCCCCAAAAAATTGAAGAATCCACCCAAAACCTACAAAAATTGAAATTTTTATATGAAAAACTTCTTTTGCCCATATCTCCTTAAATATGCGTCCTAGAGCGAAAAGGACTTTAATTCGTGACCACCCCCAAAAAATTGAAAAAATCCACCCAAAACCTAAAAAAATTGAAATTTTTATATGAAAAACTTCTTTTGCCCATATCTCCTTAAATATGCGTCCTAGAGCGAAAAGGACTTTAATTCGTGACCAACCCCAAAAAATTGAAAAATCCACCCAAAACCTACAAAAATTGAAATTTTTATATGAAAAACTTCTTTTGCCCATATCTCCTTAAATATGCGTCCTAGAGCGAAAAGGACTTTAATTCGTGACCACCCCCAAAAAATTGAAAAATCCACTCAAAACCTAAAAAAATTGAAATATTTATATGAAAAACTTCTTTTGCCCATATCTCCTTAAATATGCGTCCTAGAGCGAAAAGGACTTTAATTCGTGACCACCCCCAAAAAATTGAAAAATCCACCCAAAACCTACAAAAATTGAAATTTTTATATGAAAAACTTCTTTTGCCCATATCTCCTTAAATATGCGTCCTAGAGCGAAAAGGACTTTAATTCGTGACCACCCCCAAAAAATTGAAAAATCCACCGAAAACCTAAAAAAAATTGAAATTTTTATATGAAAAACTTCTTTTGCCCATATCTTCTTAAATATGCGTCCTAGAGCGAAAAGGACTTCAATTCGTGACCACCCCCAAAAAATTGAAAAAATCCACCCAAAACCTAAAAAAATTGAAATTTTTATATGAATAGCTTCTTTTGCCCATATCTCCTTAAATATGCGTCCTATAGCGAAAAGGACTTTAATTCGTGACCACCCCCAAAAAATTGAAAAATCCACTCAAAACCTAAAAAAATTGAAATTTTTATATGAAAAACTTCTTTTGCCCATATCTCCTTAAATATGCGTCCTAGAGCGAAAAGGACTTTAATTCGTGACCACCCCCAAAAAATTGAAAAATCCACCCAAAACCTAAAAAAATTGAAATTTTTATATGAAAAACTTCTTTTGCCCATATCTCCTTAAATATGCGTCCTAGAGCGAAAAGGACTTTAATTCGTGACCACCCCCAAAAAATTGAAAAATCCACCCAAAACCTAAAAAAATTGAAATTTTTATATGAAAAACTTCTTTTGCCCATATCTCCTTAAATATGCGTCCTAGAGCGAAAAAGAATTTAATTCGTGACCACCCCCAAAAAATTGAAAAATCCACCCAAAACCTAAAAAAAATTGAAATTTTTATATGAAAAACTTCTTTTGCCCATATCTCCTTAAATATGCGTCCTAGAGCGAAAAGGACTTTAATTCGTGACCACCCCCAAAAAATTGAAAAATCCACTCAAAACCTAAAAAAATTGAAATTTTTATATGAAAAACTTCTTTTGCCCATATCTCCTTAAATATGCGTCCTAGAGCGAAAAGGACTTTAATTCGTGACCACCCCCAAAAAATTGAAAAATCCACCCAAAACCTAAAAAAATTGAAATTTTTATATGAAAAACTTCTTTTGCTCATATCTCCTTAAATATGCGTCCTAGAGCGAAAAGGACTTTAATTCGTGACCACCCCCAAAAAATTGAAAAATCCACCCAAAACCTGAAAAAATTGAAATTTTTATATGAAAAACTTCTTTTGCCCATATCTCCTTAAATATGCGTCCTAGAGCGAAAAGGACTTTAATTCGTGACCACCCCCAAAAAATTGAAAAATCCACCCAAAAACCTAAAAAAATTGAAATTTTTATATGAAAAACTTCTTTTGCCCATATCTCCTTAAATATGCGTCCTAGAGCGAAAAGGACTTTAATTCGTGACCACCCCCAAAAAATTGAAAAAATCCACCCAAAACCTAAAAAAATTGAAATTTTTATATGAAAAACTTCTTTTGCCCATATCTCCTTAAATATGCGTCCTAGAGCGAAAAGGACTTTAATTCGTGACCACCCCCAAAAAATTGAAAAATCCACTCAAAACCTAAAAAAAATTGAAATTTTTATATGAAAAACTTCTTTTGCCCATATCTCCTTAAATATGCGTCCTAGAGCGAAAAGGACTTTAATTCGTGACCACCCCCAAAAAATTGAAAAATCCACCCAAAACCTAAAAAAATTGAAATTTTTATATGAAAAACTTCTTTTGCCCATATCTCCTTAAATATGCGTCCTAGAGCGAAAAGGACTTTAATTCGTGACCACCCCCAAAAAATTGAAAAATCCACCCAAAACCTAAATAAATTGAAATTTTTATATGAAAAACTTCTTTTGCCCATATCTCCTTAAATATGCGTCCTAGAGCGAAAAAGAATTTAATTCGTGACCACCCCCAAAAAATTGAAAAATCCACCCAAAACCTAAAAAAATTGAAATTTTTATATGAAAAACTTCTTTTGCCCATATCTCCTTAAATATGCGTCCTAGAGCGAATAGGACTTTAATTCGTGACCACCCCCAAAAAATTGAAAAATCCACTCAAAACCTAAAAAAATTGAAATTTTTATATGAAAAACTTCTTTTGCCCATATCTCCTTAAATATGCGTCCTAGAGCGAAAAGGACTTTAATTCGTGACCACCCCAAAAAAATTGAAAAATCCACCCAAAACCTAAAAAAATTGAAATTTTTATATGAAAAACTTATTTTGCCCATATCTCCTTAAATATGCGTCCTAGAGCGAAAAGGACTTTAATTCGTGACCACCCCCAAAAAATTGAAAAATCCACCCAAAACCTAAAAAAATTGAAATTTTTATATGAAAAACTTCTTTTGCCCATATCTCCTTAAATATGCGTCCTAGAGCGAAAAGGACTTTAATTCGTGACCACCCCCAAAAAATTGAAAAATCCACCCAAAAACCTAAAAAAATTTAAATTTTTATATGAAAAACTTCTTTTGCCCATATCTCCTTAAATATGCGTCCTAGAGCGAAAAGGACTTTAATTCGTGACCACCCCCAAAAAATTGAAAAAATCCACCCAAAACCTAAAAAAATTGAAATTTTTATATGAAAAACTTCTTTTGCCCATATCTCCTTAAATATGCGTCCTAGAGCGAAAAGGACTTTAATTCGTGACCACCCCCAAAAAATTGAAAAATCCACCCAAAACCTAAAAATATTGAAATTTTTATATGTAAAACTTCTTTTGCCCATATCTCCTTAAATATGCGTCCTAGAGCGAAAAGGACTTTAATTCGTGACCACCCCCAAAAAAATTGAAAAATCCACCCAAAACCTAAAAAAATTGACATTTTTATATGAAAAACTTCTTTTGCCCATATCTCCTTAAATATGCGTCCTAGAGCGAAAAGGACTTTAATTCGTGACCACCCCCAAAAAATTGAAAAATCCACCCAAAACCTAAAAAAATTGAAATTTTTATATGAAAAACTTCTTTTGCCCATATCTCCTTAAATATGCGTTCTAGAGCGAAAAGGACTTTAATTCGTGACCACCCCCAAAAAAATTAAAAATCCACCCAAAACCTAAAAAAATTGAAATTTTTATATGAAAAACTTCTTTTGCCCATATCTCCTTAAATATGCGTTCTAGAGCGAAAAGGACTTTAATTCGTGACCACCCCCGCAAAATTGAAAAATCCACCCAAAACCTAAAAAAATTGAAATTTTTATATGAAAAACTTCTTTTGCCCATATCTCCTTAAATATGCGTCCTAGAGCGAAAAGGACTTTAATTCGTGACCACCCCCAAAAAATTGAAAAATCCACCCAAAACCTACAAAAATTGAAATTTTTATATGAAAAACTTCTTTTGCCCATATCTCTTTAAATATGCGTCCTAGAGCGAAAAGGATTTTAATTCGTGACCACCCCCAAAAAATTGAAAAATCCACCCAAAACCTACAAAAATTGAAATTTTTATATGAAAAACTTCTTTTGCCCATATCTCCTTAAATATGCGTCCTAGAGCGAAAAGGACTTTAATTCGTGACCACCCCCAAAAAAATTAAAAATCCACCCAAAACCTAAAAAAATTGAAATTTTTATATGAAAAACTTCTTTTGCCCATATCTCCTTAAATATGCGTCCTAGAGCGAAAAGGACTTTAATTCGTGACCACCCCCAAAAAATTGAAAAATCCACCCAAAACCTACAAAAATTGAAATTTTTATATGAAAAACTTCTTTTGCCCATATCTCTTTAAATATGCGTCCTAGAGCGAAAAGGACTTTAATTCGTGACCACCCCCAAAAAATTGAAAAATCCACCCAAAACCTACAAAAATTGAAATTTTTATATGAAAAACTTCTTTTGCCCATATCTCCTTAAATATGCGTCCTAGAGCGAAAAGGACTTTAATTCGTGACCACCCCCAAAAAATTGAAAAATCCACCCAAAACCTACAAAAATTGAAATTTTTATATGAAAAACTTCTTTTGCCCATATCTCCTTAAATATGCGTCCTAGAGCGAAAAGGACTTTATTTCGTGACCACCCCCAAAAAATTGAAAAATCCACCCAAAACCTACAAAAATTGAAATTTTTATATGAAAAACTTCTTTTGCCCATATCTCCTTAAATATGCGTCCTAGAGCGAAAAGGACTTTAATTCGTGACCACCCCCAAAAAATTGAAAAATCCACCCAAAACCTAAAAAAATTGAAATTTTTATATGAAAAACTTCTTTTGCCCATATCGCCTTAAATATGCGTCCTAGAGCGAAAAGGACTTTAATTCGTGACCACCCCCAAAAAATTGAAAAATCCATCCAAAACCTAAAAAAATTTAAATTTTTATAATAAAAACTTCTTTTGCCCATATCTCCTTAAATATGCGTCCTAGAGCGAAAAGGACTTTAATTCGTGACCACCCCCAAAAAATTGAAAAATCCACCCAAAACCTAAAAAAATTTAAATTTTTATATGAAAAACTTCTTTTGCCCATATCTCCTTAAATATGCATCCTAGAGCGAAAAGGACTTTAATTCGTGACCACCCCCAAAAAATTGAAAAATCCACCCAAAACCTAAAAAAATTGAAATTTTTATATGAAAAACTTCTTTTGCCCATATCTCCTTAAATATGCGTTCTAGAGCGAAAAGGACTTTAATTCGTGACCACCCCCAAAAAATTGAAAAATCCACCCAAAACCTAAAAAAATTTAAATTTTTATATGAAAAGCTTCTTTTGCCCATATCTCCTTAAATATGCGTTCTAGAGCGAAAAGGACTTTAATTCGTGACCACCCCCAAAAAATTGAAAAATCCACCCAAAACCTAAAAAAATTTAAATTTTTATATGAAAAACTTCTTTTGCCCATATCTCCTTAAATATGCGTCCTAGAGCGAAAAGGACTTTAATTCGTGACCACCCCCAAAAAATTGACAAATCCACCCAAAACCTACAAAAATTGAAATTTTTATATGAAAAACTTCTTTTGCCCATATCTCTTTAAATATGCGTCCTAGAGCGAAAAGGACTTTAATTCGTGACCACCCCCAAAAAATTGAAAAATCCACCCAAAACCTACAAAAATTGAAATTTTTATATGAAAAACTTCTTTTGCCCATATCTCCTTAAATATGCGTCCTAGAGCGAAAAGGACTTAAATTCGTGACCACCCCCAAAAAATTTAAAAATCCACCCAAAACCTACAAAAATTGAAATTTTTATATGAAAAACTTCTTTTGCCCATATCTCCTTAAATATGCGTCCTAGAGCGAAAAGGACTTTAATTCGTGACCACCCCCAAAAAATTGAAAAATCCACCCAAAACCTAAAAAAATTGAAATTTTTATATGAAAAACTTCTTTTGCCCATATTTCCTTAAATATGCGTTCTAGAGCGAAAAGGACTTTAATTTGTGACCACCCCCAAAAAATTGAAAAATCCACCCAAAACCTAAAAAAATTGAAATTTTTATATGAAAAACTTCTTTTGCCCATATCTCCTTAAATATGCGTCCTAGAGCAAAAAGGACTTTAATTCGTGACCACCCCCAAAAAATTGAAAAATCCACCCAAAACCTAAAAAAATTGAAATTTTTATATGAAAAACTTCTTTTGCCCATATCTCCTTAAATATGCGTCCTAGAGCGAAAAGGACTTTAATTCGTGACCACCCCCAAAAAATTGAAAAATCCACCCAAAACCTACAAAAATTGAAATTTTTATATGAAAAACTTCTTTTGCCCATATCTCCTTAATATGCGTCCTAGAGCGAAAAGGACTTTAATTCGTGACCACCCCCAAAAAATTGAAAAATCCACCCAAAACCTACAAAAATTGAAATTTTTATATGAAAAACTTCTTTTGCCCATATCTCCTTAAATATGCGTCCTAGAGCGAAAAGGACTTTAATTCGTGACCTCCCCCAAAAAATTGAAAAATCCATTCAAAACCTAAAAAAATTGAAATTTTTATATGAAAAACTTCTTTTGCCCATATCTCCTTAAATATGCGTCCTAGAGCGAAAAGGACTTTAATTCGTGACCACCCCCAAAAAATTGAAAAATCCACCCAAAACCTAAAAAAATTTAAATTTTTATATGAAAAACTTCTTTTGCCCATATCTCCTTAAATATGCGTCCTAGAGCGAAAAGGACTTTAATTCGTGACCACCCCCAAAAAATTGAAAAATCCACCCAAAACCTAAAAAAATTGAAATTTTTATATGAAAAACTTCTTTTGCCCATATCTCCTTAAATATGCGTCCTAGAGCGAAAAGGACTTTAATTCGTGACCACCCCCAAAAAATTGAAAAATCCACTCAAAACCTAAAAAAATTTAAATTTTTATATGAAAAACTTCTTTTGCCCATATCTCCTTAAATATGCGTCCTAGAGCGAAAAGGACTTTAATTCGTGACCACCCCCAAAAAATTGAAAAATCCACCCAAAACCTAAAAAAATTGAAATTTTTATATGAAAAACTTCTTTTGCCCATATCTCCTTAAATATGCGTCCTAGAGCGAAAAGGACTTTAATTCGTGACCACCCCCAAAAAATTGAAAAATCCACTCAAAACCTAAAAAAATTGAAATTTTTATATGAAAAACTTCTTTTGCCCATATCTCCTTAAATATGCGTCCTAGAGCGAAAAGGACTTTAATTCGTGACCACCCCCAAAAAATTGAAAAATCCACCCAAAACCTAAAAAAATTGAAATTTTTATATGAAAAACTTCTTTTGCCCATATCTCCTTAAATATGCGTCCTAGAGCGAAAAGGACTTTAATTCGTTACCACCCCCAAAAAATTGAAAAATCCACCCAAAACCTACAAAAATTGAAATTTTTATATGAAAAACTTCTTTTGCCCATATCTCCTTAAATATGCGTCCTAGAGCGAAAAGGACTTTAATTCGTGACCACCCCCAAAAAATTGAAAAATCCACCCAAAACCTAAAAAAATTTAAATTTTTATATGAAAAACTTCTTTTGCCCATATCTCCTTAAATATGCGTCCTAGAGCGAAAAGGACTTTAATTCGTGACCACCCCCAAAAAATTGAAAAATCCACCCAAAACCTACAAAAATTTAAATTTTTATATGAAAAACTTCTTTTGCCCATATCTCCTTAAATATGCGTCCTAGAGCGAAAAGGACTTTAATTCGTGACCACCCCCAAAAAATTGAAAAATCCACCCAAAACCTACAAAAATTGAAATTTTTATATGAAAAACTTCTTTTGCCCATATCTCCTTAAATATGCGTCCTAGAGCGAAAAGGACTTTAATTCGTGACCACCCCCAAAAAATTGAAAAATCCACCCAAAACCTAAAAAAATTGAAATTTTTATATGAAAAACTTCTTTTGCCCATATCTCCTTAAATATGCGTCCTAGAGCGAAAAGGACTTTAATTCGTGACCACCCCCAAAAAATTGAAAAATCCACTCAAAACCTAAAAAAATTGAAATTTTTATATGAAAAACTTCTTTTGCCCATATCTCCTTAAATATGCGTCCTAGAGCGAAAAGGACTTTAATTCGTGACCACCCCCAAAAAATTGAAAAATCCACCCAAAACCTAAAAAAATTGAAATTTTTATATGAAAAACTTCTTTTGCCCATATCTCCTTAAATATGCGTCCTAGAGCGAAAAGGACTTTAATTCGTGACCACCCCCAAAAAATTGAAAAATCCACCCAAAACCTAAAAAAATTGAAATTTTTATATGAAAAACTTCTTTTGCCCATATCTCCTTAAATATGCGTCCTAGAGCGAAAAGGACTTTAATTCGTGACCACCCCCAAAAAATTGAAAAATCCACTCAAAACCTAACATATCTCCTTAAATATGCGTCCTAGAGCGAAAAGGACTTTAATTCGTGACCATCCCCAAAAAATTGAAAAATCCATCCAAAACCTAAAAAAATTGAAATTTTTATATGAAAAACTTCTTTTGCCCATATCTCCTTAAATATGCGTTCTAGAGCGAAAAGGACTTTAATTCGTGACCACCCCCAAAAAATTGAAAAATCCACCCAAAACCTAAAAAAATTGAAATTTTTATATGAAAAACTTCTTTTGCCCATATCTCCTTAAATATGCGTCCTAGAGCGAAAAGGACTTTAATTCGTGACCACCCCCAAAAAATTGAAAAATCCACCCAAAACCTAAAAAAATTGACATTTTTATATGAAAAACTTCTTTTGCCCATATCTCCTTAAATATGCGTCCTAGAGCGAAAGGACTTTAATTCGTGACCACCCCCCAAAAAATTGAAAAATTCACCCAAAACCTAAAAAAATTGACATTTTTATATGAAAAACTTCTTTTGCCCATATCTCCTTAAATATGCGTCCTAGAGCGAAAAGGACTTTAATTCGTGACCACCCCCAAAAAATTGAAAAATCCACCCAAAACCTAAAAAAATTGAAATTTTTATATGAAAAACTTCTTTTGCCCATATCTCCTTAAATATGCGTCCTAGAGCGAAAAGGACTTTAATTCGTGACCACCCCCAAAAAATTGAAAAATCCACTCAAAACCTAAAAAAATTGAAATTTTTATATGAAAAACTTCTTTTGCCCATATCTCCTTAAATATGCGTCCTAGAGCGAAAAGGACTTTAATTCGTGACCACCCCCAAAAAATTGAAAAATCCACCCAAAACCTAAAAAAATTTAAATTTTTATATGAAAAACTTCTTTTGCCCATATCTCCTTAAATATGCGTCCTAGAGCGAAAAGGACTTTAATTCGTGACCACCCCCAAAAAATTGAAAAATCCACCCAAAACCTACAAAAATTGAAATTTTTATATGAAAAACTTCTTTTGCCCATATCTCCTTAAATATGCGTCCTAGAGCGAAAAGGACTTTAATTCGTGACCACCCCCAAAAAATTGAAAAATCCACCCAAAACCTAAAAAAATTTAAATTTTTATATGAAAAACTTCTTTTGCCCATATCTCCTTAAATATGCGTCCTAGAGCGAAAAGGACTTTAATTCGTGACCACCACCAAAAAATTTAAAAATCCACCCAAAACCTACAAAAATTTAAATTTTTATATGAAAAACTTCTTTTGCCCATATCTCCTTAAATATGCGTCCTAGAGCGAAAAGGACTTTAATTCGTGACCAGCCCCAAAAAATTGAAAAATCCACCCAAAACCTAAAAAAATTGAAATTTTTATATGAAAAACTTCTTTTGCCCATATCTCCTTAAATATGCGTTCTAGAGCGAAAAGGACTTTAATTCGTGACCACCCCCAAAAAATTGAAAAATCCACCCAAAACCTAAAAAAAATTAAATTTTTATATGAAAAACTTCTTTTGCCCATATCTCCTTAAATATGCGTCCTAGAGCGAAAAGGACTTTAATTCGTGACCACCCCCAAAAAATTGAAAAATCCACCCAAAACCTACAAAAATAGAAATTTTTATATGAAAAACTTCTTTTGCCCATATCTCCTTAAATATGCGTCCTAGAGCGAAAAGGACTTTAATTCGTGACCACCCCCAAAAAATTGAAAAATCCACCCAAAACCTAAAAAAATTGACATTTTTATATGAAAAACTTCTTTTGCCCATATCTCCTTAAATATGCGTCCTAGAGCGAAAAGGACTTTAATTCGTGACCACCCCCAAAAAAATTGAAAAATCCACCCAAAACCTAAAAAAATTGACATTTTTATATGAAAAACTTCTTTTGCCCATATCTCCTTAAATATGCGTCCTAGAGCGAAAAGGACTTTAATTCGTGACCACCCCCAAAAAAATTGAAAAATCCACCCAAAACCTACAAAAATTTAAATTTTTATATGAAAAACTTCTTTTGCCCATATCTCCTTAAATATGCGTCCTAGAGCGAAAAGGACTTTAATTCGTGACCACCCCCAAAAAATTGAAAAATCCACCCAAAACCTAAAAAAATTTAAATTTTTTATATGAAAAACTTCTTTTGCCCATATCTCCTTAAATATGCGTCCTAGAGCGAAAAGGACTTTAATTCGTGACCACCCCCAAAAAATTGCAAAATCCACCCAAAACCTACAAAAATTGAAATTTTTATATGAAAAACTTCTTTTGCCCATATCTCCTTAAATATGCGTCCTAGAGCGAAAAGGACTTTAATTCGTGACCACCCCCAAAAAATTGAAAAATCCACCCAAAACCTAAAAAAATTTAAATTTTTATATGAAAAACTTCTTTTGCACATATCTCCTTAAATATGCGTTCTAGAGCGAAAAGGACTTTAATTCGTGACCACCCCCAAAAAATTGAAAAATCCACCCAAAACCTAAAAAAATTGAAATTTTTATATGAAAAACTTCTTTTGCCCATATCTCCTTAAATATGCGTCCTAGAGCGAAAAGGACTTTAATTCGTGACCACCCCCAAAAAATTGAAAAATCCACCCAAAACCTACAAAAATTGAAATTTTTATATGAAAAACTTCTTTTGCCCATATCTCATTAAATATGCGTCCTAGAGCGAAAAGGACTTTAATTCGTGACCACCCCCAAAAAATTGAAAAATCCACCCAAAACCTAAAAAAATTGACATTTTTATATGAAAAACTTCTTTTGCCCATATCTCCTTAAATATGCGTCCTAGAGCGAAAAGGACTTTAATTCGTGACCACCCCCAAAAAATTGAAAAATCCACCCAAAACCTAAAAAAATTGAAATTTTTATATGAAAAACTTCTTTTGCCCATATCTCCTTAAATATGCGTCCTAGAGCGAAAAGGACTTTAATTCGTGACCACCCCCAAAAAATTTAAAAATCCACCCAAAATTTTTATATGAAAAACTTCTTTTGCCCATATCTCCTTAAATATGCGTCCTAGAGCGAAAAGGACTTTAATTCGTGACCACCCCCAAAAAATTGAAAAATCCACCCAAAACCTACAAAAATTGAAATTTTTATATGAAAAACTTCTTTTGCCCATATCTCCTTAAATATGCGTCCTAGAGCGAAAAGGACTTTAATTCGTGACCACCCCCAAAAAATTGAAAAATCCACCCAAAACCTAAAAAAATTGAAATTTTTATATGAAAAACTTCTTTTGCCCATATCTCCTTAAATATGCGTCCTAGAGCGAAAAGGACTTTAATTCGTGACCACCCCCAAAAAATTGAAAAATCCACCCAAAACCTAAAAAAATTGACATTTTTATATGAAAAACTTCTTTTGCCCATATCTCCTTAAATATGCGTCCTAGAGCGAAAAGGACTTTAATTCGTGACCACCCCCAAAAAATTGAAAAATCCACCCAAAACCTAAAAAAATTGAAATTTTTATATGAAAAACTTCTTTTGCCCATATCTCCTTAAATATGCGTCCTAGAGCGAAAAGGACTTTAATTCGTGACCACCCCCAAAAAATTGAAAAATCCACCCAAAACCTAAAAAAATTGAAATTTTTATATGAAAAACTTCTTTTGCCCATATCTCCTTAAATATGCGTCCTAGAGCGAAAAGGACTTTAATTCGTGACCACCCCCAAAAAATTGAAAAATCCACCCAAAACCTAAAAAAATTGAAATTTTTATATGAAAAACTTCTTTTGCCCATATCTCCTTAAATATGCGTCCTAGAGCGAAAAGGACTTTAATTCGTGACCACCCCCAAAAAATTGAAAAATCCACCCAAAACCTAAAAAAATTTAAATTTTTATATGAAAAACTTCTTTTGCCCATATCTCCTTAAATATGCGTCCTAGAGCGAAAAGGACTTTAATTCGTGACCACCCCCAAAAAATTGAAAAATCCACCCAAAACCTAAAAAAATTGAAATTTTTATATGAAAAACTTCTTTTGCCCATATCTCCTTAAATATGCGTCCTAGAGCGAAAAGGACTTTAATTCGTGACCACCCCCAAAAAATTGAAAAATCCACCCAAAACCTAAAAAAATTTAAATTTTTATATGAAAAACTTCTTTTGCCCATATCTCCTTAAATATGCGTCCTAGAGCGAAAAGGACTTTAATTCGTGACCACCCCCAAAAAATTGAAAAATCCACCCAAAACCTAAAAAAATTGAAATTTTTATATGAAAAACTTCTTTTGCCCATATCTCCTTAAATATGCGTCCTAGAGCGAAAAGGACTTTAATTCGTGACCACCCCCAAAAAAATGAAAAATCCACCCAAAACCTACAAAAATTGAAATTTTTATATGAAAAACTTCTTTTGCCCATATCTCCTTAAATATGCGTCCTAGAGCGAAAAGGACTTTAATTCGTGACCACCCCCAAACAATTGAAAAATCCACCCAAAACCTAAAAAACTTGAAATTTTTATATGAAAAACTTCTTTTGCCCATATCTCCTTAAATATGCGTCCTAGAGCGAAAAGGACTTTAATTCGTGACCACCCCCAAAAAATTGAAAAATCCACCCAAAACCTACAAAAATTGAAATTTTTATATGAAAAACTTCTTTTGCCCATATCTCCTTAAATATACGTCCTAGAGCGAAAAGGACTTTAATTCGTGACCACCCCCAAAAAATTGAAAAATCCACCCAAAACCTAAAAAAATTTAAATTTTTATATGTAAAACTTCTTTTGCCCATATCTCCTTAAATATGCGTTCTAGAGCGAAAAGGACTTTAATTCGTGACCACCCCCAAAAAATTGAAAAATCCACCCAAAACCTAAAAAAATTTAAATTTTTATATGAAAAACTTCTTTTGCCCATATCTCCTTAAATATGCGTCCTAGAGCGAAAAGGACTTTAATTCGTGACCACCCCTAAAAAAATTGAAAAATCCACCCAAAACCTACACAAATTGAAATTTTTATATGAAAAACTTCTTTTGCCCATATCTCCTTAAATATGCGTCCTAGAGCGAAAAGGACTTTAATTCGTGACCACCCCCAAAAAATTGAAAAATCCACTCAAAACCTAAAAAAATTGAAATTTTTATATGAAAAACTTCTTTTGCCCATATCTCCTTAAATATGCGTCCTAGAGCGAAAAGGACTTTAATTCGTGACCACCCCCAAAAAATTGAAAAATCCACCCAAAACCTACAAAAATTGAAATTTTTATATGAAAAACTTCTTTTGCCCATATCTCCTTAAATATGCGTCCTAGAGCGAAAAGGACTTTAATTCGTGACCACCCCCAAAAAATTGAAAAATCCACCCAAAACCTAAAAAAATTTACATTTTTATATGAAAAACTTCTTTTGCCCATATCTCCTTAAATATGCGTCCTACAGCGAAAAGGACTTTAATTCGTGACCACCCCCAAAAAATTGAAAAATCCACCCAAAACCTAAAAAAATTGAAATTTTTATATGAAAAACTTCTTTTGCCCATATCTCCTTAAATATGCGTCCTAGAGCGAAAAGGACTTTAATTCGTGACCACCCCCAAAAAATTTAAAAATCCACCCAAAATTTTTATATGAAAAACTTCTTTTGCCCATATCTCCTTAAATATGCGTCCTAGAGCGAAAAGGACTTTAATTCGTGACCACCCCCAAAAAATTGAAAAATCCACCCAAAACCTACAAAAATTGAAATTTTTATATGAAAAACTTCTTTTGCCCATATCTCCTTAAATATGCGTCCTAGAGCGAAAAGGACTTTAATTCGTGACCACCCCCAAAAAATTGAAAAATCCACCCAAAACCTAAAAAAATTGAAATTTTTATATGAAAAACTTCTTTTGCCCATATCTCCTTAAATATGCGTCCTAGAGCGAAAAGGACTTTAATTCGTGACCACCCCCAAAAAATTGAAAAATCCACCCAAAACCTAAAAAAATTGACATTTTTATATGAAAAACTTCTTTTGCCCATATCTCCTTAAATATGCGTCCTAGAGCGAAAAGGACTTTAATTCGTGACCACCCCCAAAAAATTGAAAAATCCACCCAAAACCTAAAAAAATTGAAATTTTTATATGAAAAACTTCTTTTGCTCATATCTCCTTAAATATGCGTCCTAGAGCGAAAAGGACTTTAATTCGTGACCACCCCCAAAAAATTGAAAAATCCACCCAAAACCTAAAAAAATTGAAATTTTTATATGAAAAACTTCTTTTGCCCATATCTCCTTAAATATGCGTCCTAGAGCGAAAAGGACTTTAATTCGTGACCACCCCCAAAAAATTGAAAAATCCACCCAAAACCTAAAAAAATTGAAATTTTTATATGAAAAACTTCTTTTGCCCATATCTCCTTAAATATGCGTCCTAGAGCGAAAAGGACTTTAATTCGTGACCACCCCCAAAAAATTGAAAAATCCACCCAAAACCTAAAAAACTTGAAATTTTTATATGAAAAACTTCTTTTGCCCATATCTCCTTAAATATGCGTCCTAGAGCGAAAAGGACTTTAATTCGTGACCACCCCCAAAAAATTGAAAAATCCACCCAAAACCTAAAAAAATTGAAATTTTTATATGAAAAACTTCTTTTGCCCATATCTCCTTAAATATGTGTCCTAGAGCGAAAAGGACTTTAATTCGTGACCACCCCCAAAAAATTGAAAAATCCACCCAAAACCTAAAAAAATTGAAATTTTTATATGAAAAACTTCTTTTGCCCATATCTCCTTAAATATGCGTCCTAGAGCGAAAAGGACTTTAATTCGTGACCACCCCCAAAAAATTGAAAAATCCACCCAAAACCTAAAAAAATTGAAATTTTTATATGAAAAACTTCTTTTGCCCATATCTCCTTAAATATGCGTCCTAGAGCGAAAAGGACTTTAATTCGTGACCACCCCCAAAAAATTGAAAAATCCACCCAAAACCTAAAAAAATTTAAATTTTTATATGAAAAACTTCTTTTGCCCATATCTCCTTAAATATGCGTCCTAGAGCGAAAAGGACTTTAATTCGTGACCACCCCCAAAAAATTGAAAAATCCACCCAAAACCTACAAAAATTGAAATTTTTATATGAAAAACTTCTTTTGCCCATATCTCCTTAAATATACGTCCTAGAGCGAAAAGGACTTTAATTCGTGACCACCCCCAAAAAATTGAAAAATCCACCCAAAACCTAAAAAAATTTAAATTTTTATATGTAAAACTTCTTTTGCCCATATCTCCTTAAATATGCGTTCTAGAGCGAAAAGGACTTTAATTCGTGACCACCCCCAAAAAATTGAAAAATCCACCCAAAACCTAAAAAAATTTAAATTTTTATATGAAAAACTTCTTTTGCCCATATCTCCTTAAATATGCGTCCTAGAGCGAAAAGGACTTTAATTCGTGACCACCCCCAAAAAATTGAAAAATCCACTCAAAACCTAAAAAAATTGAAATTTTTATATGAAAAACTTCTTTTGCCCATATCTCCTTAAATATGCGTCCTAGAGCGAAAAGGACTTTAATTCGTGACCACCCCCAAAAAATTGAAAAATCCACCCAAAACCTAAAAAAATTGAAATTTTTATATGAAAAACTTCTTTTGCCCATATCTCCTTAAATATGCGTCCTAGAGCGAAAAGGACTTTAATTCGTGACCACCCCCAAAAAATTGAAAAATCCACCCAAAACCTAAAAAAATTGAAATTTTTATATGAAAAACTTCTTTTGCCCATATCTCCTTAAATATGCGTCCTAGAGCGAAAAGGACTTTAATTCGTGACCACCCCCAAAAAATTGAAAAATCCACCCAAAACCTAAAAAAATTGAAATTTTTATATGAAAAACTTCTTTTGCCCATATCTCCTTAAATATGCGTCCTAGAGCGAAAAGGACTTTAATTCGTGACCACCCCCAAAAAATTGAAAAATCCACCCAAAACCTAAAAAAATTGAAATTTTTATATGAAAAACTTCTTTTGCCCATATCTCCTTAAATATGCGTCCTAGAGCGAAAAGGACTTTAATTCGTGACCACCCCCAAAAAATTGAAAAATCCACCCAAAACCTAAAAAAATTGAAATTTTTATATGAAAAACTTCTTTTGCCCATATCTCCTTAAATATGCGTCCTAGAGCGAAAAGGACTTTAATTCGTGACCACCCCCAAAAAATTGAAAAATCCACCCAAAACCTAAAAAAATTGAAATTTTTATATGAAAAACTTCTTTTGCCCATATCTCCTTAAATATGCGTCCTAGAGCGAAAAGGACTTTAATTCGTGACCACCCCCAAAAAATTGAAAAATCCACCCAAAACCTAAAAAAATTTAAATTTTTATATGAAAAACTTCTTTTGCCCATATCTCCTTAAATATGCGTCCTAGAGCGAAAAGGACTTTAATTCGTGACCACCCCCAAAAAATTGAAAAATCCACCCAAAACCTACAAAAATTTAAATTTTTATATGAAAAACTTCTTTTGCCCATATCTCCTTAAATATGCGTCCTAGAGCGAAAAGGACTTTAATTCGTGACCACCCCTAACAAAATTGAAAAATCCACCCAAAACCTACACAAATTGAAATTTTTATATGAAAAACTTCTTTTGCCCATATCTCCTTAAATATGCGTCCTAGAGCGAAAAGGACTTTAATTCGTGACCACCCCCAAAAAATTGAAAAATCCACCCAAAACCTAAAAAAATTGAAATTTTTATATGAAAAACTTCTTTTGCCCATATCTCCTTAAATATGCGTCCTAGAGCGAAAAGGACTTTAATTCGTGACCACCCCCAAAAAATTGAAAAATCCACCCAAAACCTACAAAAATTGAAATTTTTATATGAAAAACTTATTTTGCCCATATCTCCTTAAATATGCGTCCTAGAGCGAAAAGGACTTTAATTCGTGACCACCCCCAAAAAATTGAAAAATCCACCCAAAACCTACAAAAATTTAAATTTTTATATGAAAAACTTCTTTTGCCCATATCTCCTTAAATATGCGTCCTAGAGCGAAAAGGACTTTAATTCGTGACCACCCCCAAAAAATTGAAAAATCCACCCAAAACCTACAAAAATTGAAATTTTTATATGAAAAACTTCTTTTGCCCATATCTCCTTAAATATGCGTCCTAGAGCGAAAAGGACTTTAATTCGTGACCACCCCCAAAAAACTGAAAAATCCACCCAAAACCTAAAAAAATTGAAATTTTTATATGAAAAACTTCTTTTGCCCATATCTCCTTAAATATGCGTTCTAGAGCGAAAAGGACTTTAATTCGTGACCACCCCCAAAAAATTGAAAAATCCACCCAAAACCTAAAAAAATTGAAATTTTTATATGAAAAACTTCTTTTGCCCATATCTCCTTAAATATGCGTCCTAGAGCGAAAAGGACTTTAATTCGTGACCACCCACAAAAAATTGCAAAATCCACCCAAAACCTACAAAAATTGAAATTTTTATATGAAAAACTTCTTTTGCCCATATCTCCTTAAATATGCGTCCTAGAGCGAAAAGGACTTTAATTCGTGACCACCCCCCAAAAATTTAAAAATCCACCCAAAACCTAAAAAAATTTAAATTTTTATATGAAAAACTTCTTTTGCCCATATCTCCTTAAATATGCGTCCTAGAGCGAAAAGGACTTTAATTCGTGACCACCCCCAAAAAATTGAAAAATCCACCCAAAACCTACAAAAATTGAAATTTGTATATGAAAAACTTCTTTTGCCCATATCTCCTTAAATATGTGTCCTAGAGCGAAAAGGACTTTAATTCGTGACCACCCCCAAAAAATTGAAAAATCCACCCAAAACCTAAAAAAATTGAAATTTTTATATGAAAAACTTCTTTTGCCCATATCTCCTTAAATATGCGTCCTAGAGCGAAAAGGACTTTAATTCGTGACCACCCCCAAAAAATTGAAAAATCCACCCAAAACCTAAAAAAATTGAAATTTTTATATGAAAAACTTCTTTTGCCCATATCTCCTTAAATATGCGTCCTAGAGCGAAAAGGACTTTAATTCGTGACCACCCCCAAAAAATTGAAAAATCCACCCAAAACCTACAAAAATTGAAATTTTTATATGAAAAACTTCTTTTGCCCATATCTCCTTAAATATGCGTCCTAGAGCGAAAAGGACTTTAATTCGTGACCACCCCCAAAAAATTGAAAAATCCACCCAAAACCTACAAAAATTGAAATTTTTATATGAAAAACTTCTTTTGCCCATATCTCCTTAAATATGCGTCCTAGAGCGAAAAGGACTTTAATTCGTGACCACGCCCAAAAAATTGAAAAATCCACCTAAAACCTAAAAAAATTTAAATTTTTATATGAAAAACTTCTTTTGCCCATATCTCCTTAAATATGCGTCCTAGAGCGAAAAGGACTTTAATTCGTGACCACCCCCAAAAAATTGAAAAATCCACCCAAAACCTACAAAAATTTAAATTTTTATATGAAAAACTTCTTTTGCCCATATCTCCTTAAATATGCGTCCTAGAGCGAAAAGGACTTTAATTCGTGACCACCCCCAAAAAATTGAAAAATCCACCCAAAACCTAAAAAAATTTAAATTTTTATATGAAAAATTTCTTTTGCCCATATCTCCTTAAATATGCGTCCTAGAGCGAAAAGGACTTTAATTCGTGACCACCCCCAAAAAATTGAAAAATCCACCCAAAACCTACAAAAATTGAAATTTTTATATGAAAAACTTCTTTTGCCCATATCTCCTTAAATATGCGTCCTAGAGCGAAAAGGACTTTAATTCGTGACCACCCCCAAAAAATTGAAAAATCCACCCAAAACCTAAAAAAATTGAAATTTTTATATGAAAAACTTCTTTTGCCCATATCTCCTTAAATATGCGTCCTAGAGCGAAAAGGACTTTAATTCGTGACCACCCCCAAAAAATTGAAAAATCCACCCAAAACCTAAAAAAATTGACATTTTTATATGAAAAACTTCTTTTGCCCATATCTCCTTAAATATGCGTTCTAGAGCGAAAAGGACTTTAATTCGTGACCACCCCCAAAAAATTGAAAAATCCACCCAAAACCTAAAAAAATTTAAATTTTTATATGAAAAACTTCTTTTGCCCATATCTCCTTAAATATGCGTCCTAGAGCGAAAAATCCACCCAAAACCTAAAAAAATTTAAATTTTTATATGAAAAACTTCTTTTGCCCATATCTCCTTAAATATGCGTCCTAGAGCGAAAAGGACTTTAATTCGTGACCACCCCCAAAAAATTGAAAAATCCACCCAAAACCTAAAAAAATTTAAATTTTTATATGAAAAACTTCTTTTGCCCATATCTCCTTAAATATGCGTTCTAGAGCGAAAAGGACTTTAATTCGTGACCACCCCCAAAAAATTGAAAAATCCACCCAAAACCTAAAAAAAAATTTAAATTTTTATATGAAAAACTTCTTTTGCCCATATCTCCTTAAATATGCGTCCTAGAGCGAAAAGGACTTTAATTCGTGACCACCCCCAAAAAATTGAAAAATCCACCCAAAACCTACAAAAATTGAAATTTTTATATGAAAAACTTCTTTTGCCCATATCTCCTTAAATATGCGTCCTAGCGCGAAAAGGACTTTAATTCGTGACCACCCCCAAAAAATTGAAAAATCCACCCAAAACCTACAAAAATTGAAATTTTTATATGAAAAACTTCTTTTGCCCATATCTCCTTAAATATGCGTCCTAGAGCGAAAAGGACTTTAATTCGTGACCACCCCTAAAAAATTGAAAAATCCACCCAAAACCTACAAAAATTGAAATTTTTATATGAAAAACTTCTTTTGCCCATATCTCCTTAAATATGCGTCCTAGAGCGAAAAGGACTTTAATTCGTGACCACCCCCAAAAAATTGAAAAATCCACCTAAAACCTACAAAAATTGAAATTTTTATATGAAAAACTTCTTTTGCCCATATGTCCTTAAATATGCGTCCTAGAGCGAAAAGGACTTTAATTCGTGACCACCCCCAAAAAATTGAAAAATCCACCCAAAACCTAAAAAAATTGAAATTTTTATATGAAAAACTTCTTTTGCCCATATCTCCTTAAATATGCGTCCTAGAGCGAAAAGGACTTTAATTCGTGACCACCCCCAAAAAATTGAAAAATCCACCCAAAACCTAAAAAAATTTAAATTTTTATATGAAAAACTTCTTTTGCCCATATCTCCTTAAATATGCGTCCTAGAGCGAAAAGGACTTTAATTCGTGACCACCCCCAAAAAATTGAAAAATCCACCCAAAACCTAAAAAAATTTACATTTTTATATGAAAAACTTCTTTTGCCCATATCTCCTTAAATATGCGTCCTAGAGCGAAAAGGACTTTAATTCGTGACCACCTCCAAAAAATTGAAAAATCCACCCAAAACCTAAAAAAATTTAAATTTTTATATGAAAAACTTCTTTTGCCCATATCTCCTTAAATATGCGTCCTGGAGCGAAAAATCCACCCAAAACCTAAAAAAATTTAAATTTTTATATGAAAAACTTCTTTTGCCCATATCTCCTTAAATATGCGTCCTAGAGCGAAAAGGACTTTAATTCGTGACCACCCCCAAAAAATTGAAAAATCCACCCAAAACCTAAAAAAATTGAAATTTTTATATGAAAAACTTCTTTTGCCCATATCTCCTTAACTATGCGTTCTAGAGCGAAAAGGACTTTAATTCGTGACCACCCCCAAAAAATTGAAAAATCCACCCAAAACCTAAAAAAAAATTTAAATTTTTATATGAAAAACTTCTTTTGCCCATATCTCCTTAAATATGCGTCCTAGAGCGAAAAGGACTTTAATTCGTGACCACCCCCAAAAAATTGAAAAATCCACCCAAAACCTACAAAAATTGAAATTTTTATATGAAAAACTTCTTTTGCCCATATCTCCTTAAATATGCGTCCTAGAGCGAAAAGGACTTTAATTCGTGACCACCCCCAAAAAATTGAAAAATCCACCCAAAACCTAAAAAAAATTGAAATTTTTATATGAAAAACTTCTTTTGCCCATATCTCCTTAAATACGCGTCCTAGAGCGAAAAGGACTTTAATTCGTGACCACCCCCAAAAAATTGAAAAATCCACCCAAAACCTACAAAAAATGAAATTTTTATATGAAAAACTTCTTTTGCCCATATCTCCTTAAATATGCGTCCTAGAGCGAAAAGGACTTTAATTCGTGACCACCCCCAAAAAATTGAAAAATCCACCCAAAACCTACAAAAATTGAAATTTTTATATGAAAAACTTCTTTTGCCCATATCTCCATAAATATGCGTTCTAGAGCGAAAAGGACTTTAATTCGTGACCACCCCCAAAAAATTGAAAAATCCACCCAAAACCTAAAAAAAATTAAATTTTTATATGAAAAACTTCTTTTGACCATATCTCCTTAAATATGCGTCCTAGAGCGAAAAGGACTTTAATTCGTGACCACCCCCAAAAAATTGAAAAATCCACCCAAAACCTACAAAAATTGAAATTTTTATATGAAAAACTTCTTTTGCCCATATCTCCTTAAATATGCGTCCTAGAGCGAAAAGGACTTTAATTCGTGACCACCCCCAAAAAATTGAAAAATCCACCCAAAACCTAAAAAAATTGAAATTTTTATATGAAAAACTTCTTTTGCCCATATCGCCTTAAATATGCGTTCTAGAGCGAAAAGGACTTTAATTCGTGACCACCCCCAAAAAATTGAAAAATCCACCCAAAACCTACAAAAATTGAAATTTTTATATGAAAAACTTCTTTTGCCCATATCTCCTTAAATATGCGTCCTAGAGCGAAAAGGACTTTAATTCGTGACCACCCCCAAAAAATTGAAAAATCCACCCAAAACCTAAAAAAATTTAAATTTTTATATGAAAAACTTCTTTTGCCCATATCTCCTTAAATATGCGTCCTAGAGCGAAAAGGACTTTAATTCGTTACCACCCCCAAAAAATTGAAAAATCCACCCAAAACCTAAAAAAATTGACATTTTTATATGAAAAACTTCTTTTGCCCATATCTCCTTAAATATGCGTCCTAGAGCGAAAAGGACTTTAATTCGTGACCACCTCCAAAAAATTGAAAAATCCACCCAAAACCTAAAAAAATTTAAATTTTTATATGAAAAACTTCTTTTGCCCATATCTCCTTAAATATGCGTCCTAGAGCGAAAAATCCACCCAAAACCTAAAAAAATTTAAATTTTTATATGAAAAACTTCTTTTGCCCATATCTCCTTAAATATGCGTCCTAGAGCGAAAAGGACTTTAATTCGTGACCACCCCCAAAAAATTGAAAAATCCACCCAAAACCTAAAAAAAATGGAAATTTTTATATGAAAAACTTCTTTTGCCCATATCTCCTTAAATATGCGTTCTAGAGCGAAAAGGACTTTAATTCGTGACCACCCCCAAAAAATTGAAAAATCCACCCAAAACCTAAAAAAAAATTTAAATTTTTATATGAAAAACTTCTTTTGCCCATATCTCCTTAAATATGCGTCCTAGAGCGAAAAGGACTTTAATTCGTGACCACCCCCAAAAAATTGAAAAATCCACCCAAAACCTACAAAAATTGAAATTTTTATATGAAAAACTTCTTTTGCCCATATCTCCTTAAATATGCGTCCTAGAGCGAAAAGGACTTTAATTTGTGACCACCCCCAAAAAATTGAAAAATCCACCCAAAACCTAAAAAAAATTGAAATTTTTATATGAAAAACTTCTTTTGCCCATATCTCCTTAAATACGCGTCCTAGAGCGAAAAGGACTTTAATTCGTGACCACCCCCAAAAAATTGAAAAATCCACCCAAAACCTACAAAAATTGAAATTTTTATATGAAAAACTTCTTTTGCCCATATCTCCTTAAATATGCGTCCTAGAGCGAAAAGGACTTTAATTCGTGACCACCCCCAAAAAATTGAAAAATCCACCCAAAACCTACAAAAATTGAAATTTTTATATGAAAAACTTCTTTTGCCCATATCTCTTTAAATATGCGTCCTAGAGCGAAAAGGACTTTAATTCGTGACCACCCCCAAAAAATTGAAAAATCCACCCAAAACCTAAAAAAATTGAAATTTTTATATGAAAAACTTCTTTTGCCCATATCTCCTTAAATATGCGTCCTAGAGCGAAAAGGACTTTAATTCGTGACCACCCCCAAAAAATTGAAAAATCCACCCAAAACCTACAAAAATTGAAATTTCTATATGAAAAACTTCTTTTGCCCATATCTCCTTAAATATGCGTTCTAGAGCGAAAAGGACTTTAATTCGTGACCACCCCCAAAAAATTGAAAAATCCACCCAAAACCTAAAAAAATTTAAATTTTTATATGAAAAACTTCTTTTGCCCATATCTCCTTAAATATGCGTCCTAGAGCGAAAAGGACTTTAATTCGTGACCACCCCCAAAAAATTGACAAATCCACCCAAAACCTAAAAAAATTTAAATTTTTATATGAAAAACTTCTTTTGCCCATATCTCCTTAAATATGCGTCCTAGAGCGAAAAGGACTTTAATTCGTGACCACCCCCAAAAAATTGAAAAATCCACCCAAAACCTAAAAAAATTTACATTTTTACATGAAAAACTTCTTTTGCCCATATCTCCTTAAATATGCGTCCTAGAGCGAAAAGGACTTTAATTCGTGACCACCGCCAAAAAATTGAAAAATCCACCCAAAACCTAAAAAAATTTAAATTTTTATATGAAAAACTTCTTTTGCCCATATCTCCTTAAATATGCGTCCTAGAGCGAAAAGGACTTTAATTCGTGACCACCGCCAAAAAATTGAAAAATCCACCCAAAACCTAAAAAAATTGACATTTTTATATGAAAAACTTCTTTTGCCCATATCTCCTTAAATATGCGTCCTAGAGCGAAAAGGACTTTAATTCGTGACCACCCCCAAAAAATTGAAAAATCCACCCAAAACCTAAAAAAATTTAAATTTTTATATGAAAAACTTCTTTTGCCCATATCTCCTTAAATATGCGTCCTAGAGCGAAAAGGACTTTAATTCGTGACCACCCCCAAAAAATTGAAAAATCCACCCAAAACCTAAAAAAATTGACATTTTTATATGAAAAACTTCTTTTGCCCATATCTCCTTAAATATGCGTCCTAGAGCGAAAAGGACTTTAATTCGTGACCACCGCCAAAAAATTGAAAAATCCACCCAAAACCTAAAAAAATTGACATTTTTATATGAAAAACTTCTTTTGCCCATATCTCCTTAAATATGCGTCCTAGAGCGAAAAGGACTTTAATTCGTGACCACCCCCAAAATATTGAAAAATCCACCCAAAACCTAAAAAAAATTAAATTTTTATATGAAAAACTTCTTTTGCCCATATCTCCTTAAATATGCGTTCTAGAGCGAAAAGGACTTTAATTCGTGACCACCCCCAAAAAATTGAAAAATCCACCCAAAACCTAAAAAAAAATTTAAATTTTTATATGAAAAACTTCTTTTGCCCATATCTCCTTAAATATGCGTCCTAGAGCGAAAAGGACTTTAATTCGTGACCACCCCCAAAAAATTGAAAAATCCACCCAAAACCTAAAAAAATTTAAATTTTTATATGAAAAACTTCTTTTGCCCATATCTCCTTAAATATGCGTCCTAGAGCGAAAAGGACTTTAATTCGTGACCACCCCCAAAAAATTGAAAAATCCACCCAAAACCTAAAAAAATTGAAATTTTTATATGAAAAACTTCTTTTGCCCATATCTCCTTAAATATGCGTCCTAGAGCGAAAAGGACTTTAATTCGTGACCACCCCCAAAAAATTGAAAAATCCACCCAAAACCTACAAAAAATGAAATTTTTATATGAAAAACTTCTTTTGCCCATATCTCCTTAAATATGCGTCCTAGAGCGAAAAGGACTTTAATTCGTGACCACCCCCAAAAAATTGAAAAATCCACCCAAAACCTACAAAAATTGAAATTTTTATATGAAAAACTTCTTTTGCCCATATCTCCTTAAATATGCGTTCTAGAGCGAAAAGGACTTTAATTCGTGACCACCCCCAAAAAATTGAAAAATCCACCCAAAACCTACAAAAATTGAAATTTTTATATGAAAAACTTCTTTTGACCATATCTCCTTAAATATGCGTCCTAGAGCGAAAAGGACTTTAATTCGTGACCACCCCCAAAAAATTGAAAAATCCACCCAAAATCTACAAAAATTGAAATTTTTATATGAAAAACTTCTTTTGCCCATATCTCCTTAAATATGCGTCCTAGAGCGAAAAGGACTTTAATTCGTGACCACCCCCAAAAAATTGAAAAATCCACCCAAAACCTACAAAAATTGAAATTTTTATATGAAAAACTTCTTTTGCCCATATCTCCTTAAATATGCGTCCTAGAGCGAAAAGGACTTTAATTCGTGACCACCCCCAAACAATTGAAAAATCCACCCAAAACCTACAAAAATTGAAATTTTTATATGAAAAACTTCTTTTGCCCATATCTCCTTAAATATGCGTCCTAGAGCGAAAAGGACTTTAATTCGTGACCACCCCCAAAAAATTGAAAAATCCACCCAAAACCTAAAAAAATTGAAATTTTTATATGAAAAACTTCTTTTGCCCATATCTTTATGAAAAACTTTTTTTATATGAAAAACTTCTTTTGCCCATATCTCCTTAAATATGCGTCCTAGAGCGAAAAGGACTTTAATTCGTGACCACCCCCAAAAAATTGAAAAATCCACCCAAAACCTAAAAAAATTTAAATTTTTATATGAAAAACTTCTTTTGCCCATATCTCCTTAAATATGCGTCCTAGAGCGAAAAGGACTTTAATTCGTTACCACCCCCAAAAAATTGAAAAATCCACCCAAAACCTAAAAAAATTGACATTTTTATATGAAAAACTTCTTTTGCCCATATCTCCTTAAATATGCGTCCTAGAGCGAAAAGGACTTTAATTCGTGACCACCTCCAAAAAATTGAAAAATCCACCCAAAACCTAAAAAAATTTAAATTTTTATATGAAAAACTTCTTTTGCCCATATCTCCTTAAATATGCGTCCTAGAGCGAAAAATCCACCCAAAACCTAAAAAAATTTAAATTTTTATATGAAAAACTTCTTTTGCCCATATCTCCTTAAATATGCGTCCTAGAGCGAAAAGGACTTTAATTCGTGACCACCCCCAAAAAATTGAAAAATCCACCCAAAACCTAAAAAAATTGAAATTTTTATATGAAAAACTTCTTTTGCCCATATCTCCTTAAATATGCGTTCTAGAGCGAAAAGGACTTTAATTCGTGACCACCCCCAAAAAATTGAAAAATCCACCCAAAACCTAAAAAAAAATTTAAATTTTTATATGAAAAACTTCTTTTGCCCATAATATCTTTTGCCCTTAAATATGCGTCCTAGAGCGAAAAGGACTTTAATTCGTGACCACCCCCAAAAAATTGAAAAATCCACCCAAAACCTACAAAAATTGAAATTTTTATATGAAAAACTTCTTTTGCCCATATCTCCTTAAATATGCGTCCTAGAGCGAAAAGGACTTTAATTCGTGACCACCCCCAAAAAATTGAAAAATCCACCCAAAACCTAAAAAAAATTGAAATTTTTATATGAAAAACTTCTTTTGCCCATATCTCCTTAAATACGCGTCCTAGAGCGAAAAGGACTTTAATTCGTGACCACCCCCAAAAAATTGAAAAATCCACCCAAAACCTAAAAAAATTTAAATTTTTATATGAAAAACTTCTTTTGCCCATATCTCCTTAAATATGCGTCCTAGAGCGAAAAGGACTTTAATTCGTGACCACCCCCAAAAAATTGAAAAATCCACCCAAAACCTACAAAAATTGAAATTTTTATATGAAAAACTTCTTTTGCCCATATCTCTTTAAATATGCGTCCTAGAGCGAAAAGGACTTTAATTCGTGACCACCCCCAAAAAATTGAAAAATCCACCCAAAACCTAAAAAAATTGAAATTTTTATATGAAAAACTTCTTTTGCCCATATCTCCTTAAATATGCGTCCTAGAGCGAAAAGGACTTTAATTCGTGACCACCCCCAAAAAATTGAAAAATCCACCCAAAACCTACAAAAATTGAAATTTCTATATGAAAAACTTCTTTTGCCCATATCTCCTTAAATATGCGTTCTAGAGCGAAAAGGACTTTATTTCGTGACCACCCCCAAAAAATTGAAAAATCCACCCAAAACCTAAAAAAATTTAAATTTTTATATGAAAAACTTCTTTTGCCCATATCTCCTTAAATATGCGTCCTAGAGCGAAAAGGACTATAATTCGTGACCACCCCCAAAAAATTGAAAAATCCACCCAAAACCTAAAAAAATTGAAATTTTTATATGAAAAACTTCTTTTGCCCATATCTCCTTAAATATGCGTCCTAGAGCGAAAAGGACTTTAATTCGTGACCACCCCCAAAAAATTGAAAAATCCACCCAAAACCTAAAAAAATTGACATTTTTATATGAAAAACTTCTTTTGCCCATATCTCCTTAAATATGCGTCCTAGAGCGAAAAGGACTTTAATTCGTGACCACCGCCAAAAAATTGAAAAATCCACCCAAAACCTAAAAAAATTTAAATTTTTATATGAAAAACTTCTTTTGCCCATATCTCCTTAAATATGCGTCCTAGAGCGAAAAATCCACCCAAAACCTAAAAAAATTTAAATTTTTATATGAAAAACTTCTTTTGCCCATATCTCCTTAAATATGCGTCCTAGAGCGAAAAGGACTTTAATTCGTGACCACCCCCAAAAAATTGAAAAATCCACCCAAAACCTAAAAAAATTGAAATTTTTATATGAAAAACTTCTTTTGCCCATATCTCCTTAAATATGCGTCCTAGAGCGAAAAGGACTTTAATTCGTGACCACCCCCAAAAAATTGAAAAATCCACCCAAAACCTAAAAAAAAATTTAAATTTTTATATGAAAAACTTCTTTTGCCCATATCTCCTTAAATATGCGTCCTAGAGCGAAAAGGACTTTAATTCGTGACCACCCCCAAAAAATTTAAAAATCCACCCAAAACCTAAAAAAATTGAAATTTTTATATGAAAAACTTCTTTTGCCCATATCTCCTTAAATATGCGTCCTAGAGCGAAAAGGACTTTAATTCGTGACCACCCCCAAAAAATTTAAAAATCCACCCAAAACCTAAAAAAATTGAAATTTTTAATGAAAAACTTCTTTTGCCCATATCTCCTTAAATATGCGTCCTAGAGCGAAAAGGACTTTAATTCGTGACCACCCCCAAAAAATTGAAAAATCCACCCAAAACCTAAAAAAATTGAAATTTTTATATGAAAAACTTCTTTTGCCCATATCTCCTTAAATATGCGTCCTAGAGCGAAAAGGACTTTAATTCGTGACCACCCCCAAAAAATTGAAAAATCCACCCAAAACCTAAAAAAATTGAAATTTTTATATGAAAAACTTCTTTTGCCCATATCGCCTTAAATATGCGTTCTAGAGCGAAAAGGACTTTAATTCGTGACCACCCCCAAAAAATTGAAAAATCCACCCAAAACCTAAAAAAATTGAAATTTTTATATGAAAAACTTCTTTTGCCCATATCTCCTTAAATATGCGTCCTAGAGCGAAAAGGACTTTAATTCGTGACCACCCCCAAAAAATTGAAAAATCCACCCAAAACCTAAAAAAAATGAAATTTTTATATGAAAAACTTCTTTTGCCCATATCTCCTTAAATATGCGTCCTAGAGCGAAAAGGACTTTAATTCGTGACCACCCCCAAAAAATTGAAAAATCCACCCAAAACCTAAAAAAATTGAAATTTTTATATGAAAAACTTGTTTTGCCCATATCTCCTTAAATATGCGTCCTAGAGCGAAAAGGACTTTAATTCGTGACCACCCCCAAAAAATTGAAAAATCCACCCAAAACCTAAAAAAATTGAAATTTTTATATGAAAAACTTCTTTTGCCCATATCTCCTTAAATATGCGTCCTAGAGCGAAAAGGACTTTAATTCGTGACCACCCCCAAAAAATTGAAAAATCCACCCAAAACCTAAAAAAATTGAAATTTTTATATGAAAAACTTCTTTTGCCCATATCTCCTTAAATATGCGTCCTAGAGCGAAAAGGACTTTAATTCGTGACCACCCCCAAAAAATTGAAAAATCCACCCAAAACCTAAAAAAATTGAAATTTTTATATGAAAAACTTCTTTTGCCCATATCTCCTTAAATATGCGTCCTAGAGCGAAAAGGACTTTAATTCGTGACCACCCCCAAAAAATTGAAAAATCCACCCAAAACCTAAAAAAATTGAAATTTTTATATGAAAAACTTCTTTTGCCCATATCTCCTTAAATATGCGTCCTAGAGCGAAAAGGACTTTAATTCGTGACCACCCCCAAAAAATTGAAAAATCCACCCAAAACCTAAAAAAATTTAAATTTTTATATGAAAAACTTCTTTTGCCCATATCTCCTTAAATATGCGTCCTAGAGCGAAAAGGACTTTAATTCGTGACCACCCCCAAAAAATTGAAAAATCCACCCAAAACCTAAAAAAATTGAAATTTTTATATGAAAAACTTCTTTTGCCCATATCTCCTTAAATATGCGTCCTAGAGCGAAAAGGACTTTAATTCGTGACCACCCCCAAAAAATTGAAAAATCCACCCAAAACCTACAAAAATTGAAATTTTTATATGAAAAACTTCTTTTGCCCATATCTCCTTAAATATGCGTCCTAGAGCGAAAAGGACTTTAATTCGTGACCACCCCCAAAAAATTGAAAAATCCACCCAAAACCTAAAAAAAATGAAATTTTTATATGAAAAACTTCTTTTGCCCATATCGCCTTAAATATGCGTTCTAGAGCGAAAAGGACTTTAATTCGTGACCACCCCCAAAAAATTGAAAAATCCACCCAAAACCTAAAAAAATTGAAATTTTTATATGAAAAACTTCTTTTGCCCATATCTCCTTAAATATGCGTCCTAGAGCGAAAAGGACTTTAATTCGTGACCACCCCCAAAAAATTGAAAAATCCACCCAAAACCTACAAAAATTTAAATTTTTATATGAAAAACTTCTTTTGCCCATATCTCCTTAAATATGCGTCCTAGAGCGAAAAGGACTTTAATTCGTGACCACCCCCAAAAAATTGAAAAATCCACCCAAAACCTACAAAAATTTAAATTTTTATATGAAAAACTTCTTTTGCCCATATCTCCTTAAATATGCGTCCTAGAGCGAAAAGGACTTTAATTCGTGACCACACCCAAAAAATTGAAAAATCCACCCAAAACCTAAAAAAATTTAAATTTTTATATGAAAAACTTCTTTTGCCCATATCTCCTTAAATATGCGTCCTAGAGCGAAAAGGACTTTAATTCGTGACCACCCCCAAAAAATTGAAAAATCCACCCAAAACCTAAAAAAAATTGAAATTTTTATATGAAAAACTTCTTTTGCCCATATCTCCTTAAATATGCGTCCTAGAGCGAAAAGGACTTTAATTCGTGACCACCCCCAAAAAATTGAAAAATCCACCCAAAACCTAAAAAAATTTAAATTTTTATATGAAAAACTTCTTTTGCCCATATCTCCTTAAATATGCGTCCTAGAGCGAAAAGGACTTTAATTCGTGACCACCCCCAAAAAATTGAAAAATCCACCCAAAACCTAAAAAAATTGAAATTTTTATATGAAAAACTTCTTTTGCCCATATCTCCTTAAATATGCGTCCTAGAGCGAAAAGGACTTTAATTCGTGACCACCCCCAAAAAATTGAAAAATCCACCCAAAACCTAAAAAAATTGACATTTTTATATGAACAACTTCTTTTGCCCATATCTCCTTAAATATGCGTCCTAGAGCGAAAAGGACTTTAATTCGTGACCACCCCCAAAAAATTGAAAAATCCACCCAAAACCTAAAAAAATTGACATTTTTATATGAAAAACTTCTTTTGCCCATATCTCCTTAAATATGCGTCCTAGAGCGAAAAGGACTTTAATTCGTGACCACCCCCAAAAAATTGAAAAATCCACCCAAAACCTAAAAAAATTGAAATTTTTATATGAAAAACTTCTTTTGCCCATATCTCCTTAAATATGCGTCCTAGAGCGAAAAGGACTTTAATTCGTGACCACCCCCAAAAAATTGAAAAATCCACCCAAAACCTAAAAAAATTGA
This sequence comes from Haematobia irritans, assembly GCF_050003625.1. Classification (NCBI taxonomy): domain Eukaryota; kingdom Metazoa; phylum Arthropoda; class Insecta; order Diptera; family Muscidae; genus Haematobia; species Haematobia irritans. Next base: position 387,487 of record NW_027445742.1, read on the forward strand.
CATTTTTATATGAACAACTTCTTTTGCCCATATCTCCTTAAATATGCGTCCTAGAGCGAAAAGGACTTTAATTCGTGACCACCCCCAAAAAATTGAAAAATCCACCCAAAACCTAAAAAAATTGACATTTTTATATGAACAACTTCTTTTGCCCATATCTCCTTAAATATGCGTCCTAGAGCGAAAAGGACTTTAATTCGTGACCACCCCCAAAAAATTGAAAAATCCACCCAAAACCTAAAAAAATTTAAATTTTTATATGAAAAACTTCTTTTGCCCATATCTCCTTAAATATGCGTCCTAGAGCGAAAAGGACTTTAATTCGTGACCACCCCCAAAAAATTGAAAAATCCACCCAAAACCTAAAAAAATTTAAATTTTTATATGAAAAACTTCTTTTGCCTATATCTCCTTAAATATGCGTCCTAGAGCGAAAAGGACTTTAATTCGTGACCACCCCCAAAAAATTGAAAAATCCACCCAAAAGCTAAAAAATTGACATTTTTATATGAAAAACTTCTTTTGCCCATATCTCCTTAAATATGCGTCCTAGAGCGAAAAGGACTTTAATTCGTGACCACCGCCAAAAAATTGAAAAATCCACCCAAAACCTAAAAAAATTGAAATTTTTATATGAAAAACTTCTTTTGCCCATATCTCCTTAAATATGCGTCCTAGAGCGAAAAGGACTTTAATTCGTGACCACCCCCAAAAAATTTAAAAATCCACCCAAAACCTACAAAAATTGAAATTTTTATATGAAAAACTTCTTTTGCCCATATCTCCTTAAATATGCGTCCTAGAGCGAAAAGGACTTTAATTCGTGACCACCCCCAAAAAATTGAAAAATACACCCAAAACCTACAAAAATTGAAATTTTTATATGAAAAACTTCTTTTGCCCATATCTCCTTAAATATGCGTCCTAGAGCGAAAAGGACTTTAATTCGTGACCACCCCCAAAAAATTGAAAAATCCACCCAAAACCTAAAAAAATTGAAATTTTTATATGAAAAAGTTCTTTTGCCCATATCTCCTTAAATATGCGTCCTAGAGCGAAAAGGACTTTAATTCGTGACCACCCCCAAAAAATTGAAAAATCCACCCAAAACCTAAAAAAATTGAATTTTTTATATGAAAAACTTCTTTTGCCCATATCTCCTTAAATATGCGTCCTAGAGCGAAAAGGACTTTAATTCGTGACCACCCCCAAAAAATTGAAAAATCCACCCAAAACCTACAAAAATTGACATTTTTATATGAAAAACTTCTTTTGCGCATATCTCCTTAAATATGCGTCCTAGAGCGAAAAGGACTTTAATACGTGACCACCCCCAAAAAATTGAAAAATCCACCCAAAACCTAAAAAAATTGAAATTTTTATATGAAAAACTTCTTTTGCCCATATCTCCTTAAATATTCGTCCTAGAGCGAAAAGGACTTTAATTCGTGACCACCCCCAAAAAATTGAAAAATCCACCCAAAACCTAAAAAAATTGAAATTTTTATATGAAAAACTTCTTTTGCCCATATCTCCTTAAATATGCGTCCTAGAGCGAAAAGGACTTTAATTCGTGACCACCCCCAAAAAATTGGAAAATCCACCCAAAACCTAAAAAAATTGACATTTTTATATGAAAAACTTCTTTTGCCCATATCTCCTTAAATATGCGTCCTAGAGCGAAAAGGACTTTAATTCGTGACCACCGCCAAAAAATTGAAAAATCCATCCAAAACCTAAAAAAATTTAAATTTTTATATGAAAAACTTCTTTTGCCCATATCTCCTTAAATATTCGTCCTAGAGCGAAAAATCCACCCAAAACCTAAAAAAATTTAAATTTTTATATGAAAAACTTCTTTTGCCCATATCTCCTTAAATATGCGTCCTAGAGCGAAAAGGACTTTAATTCGTGACCACCCCCAAAAAATTGAAAAATCCACCCAAAACCTAAAAAAATTGAAATTTTTATATGAAAAACTTCTTTTGCCCATATCTCCTTAAATATGCGTCCTAGAGCGAAAAGGACTTTAATTCGTGACCACCCCCAAAAAATTTAAAAATCCACCCAAAACCTAAAAAAAAAATTTAAATTTTTATATGAAAAACTTCTTTTGCCCATATCTCCTTAAATATGCGTCCTAGAGCGAAAAGGACTTTAATTCGTGACCACCCCCAAAAAATTGAAAAATCCACCCAAAACCTAAAAAAATTGAAATTTTTATATGAAAAACTTCTTTTGCCCATATCTCCTTAAATATGCGTCCTAGAGCGAAAAGGACTTTAATTCGTGACCACCCCCAAAAAATTGAAAAATCCACCCAAAACCTAAAAAAATTGAAATTTTTATATGAAAAACTTCTTTTGCCCATATCTCCTTAAATATGCGAAAAGGACTTTAATTCGTGACCACCCCCAAAAAATTGAAAAATCCACCCAAAACCTACAAAAATTGAAATTTTTATATGAAAAACTTCTTTTGCCCATATCTCCTTAAATATGCGTCCTAGAGCGAAAAGGACTTTAATTCGTGACCACCCCCAAAAAATTGAAAAATCCACCCAAAACCTAAAAAAATTTAAATTTTTATATGAAAAACTTCTTTTGCCCATATCTCCTTAAATATGCGTCCTAGAGCGAAAAGGACTTTAATTCGTGACCACCCCCAAAAAATTGAAAAATCCACCCAAAACCTAAAAAAATTGAAATTTTTATATGAAAAACTTCTTTTGCCCATATCGCCTTAAATATGCGTTCTAGAGCGAAAAGGACTTTAATTCGTGACCACCCCCAAAAAATTGAAAAATCCACCCAAAACCTAAAAAAATTGAAATTTTTATATGAAAAACTTCTTTTGCCCATATCTCCTTAAATATGCGTCCTAGAGCGAAAAGGACTTTAACTCGTGACCACCCCCAAAAAATTGAAAAATCCACCCAAAACCTAAAAAAAATGAAATTTTTATATGAAAAACTTCTTTTGCCCATATCTCCTTAAATATGCGTCCTAGAGCGAAAAGGACTTTAATTCGTGACCACCCCCAAAAAATTGAAAAATCCACCCAAAACCTAAAAAAATTGAAATTTTTATATGAAAAACTTCTTTTGCCCATATCTCCTTAAATATGCGTCCTAGAGCGAAAAGGATTTTAATTCGTGACCACCCCCAAAAAATTGAAAAATCCACCCAAAACCTAAAAAAATTGAAATTTTTATATGAAAAACTTCTTTTGCCCATATCTCCTTAAATATGCGTCCTAGAGCGAAAAGGACTTTAATTCGTGACCACCCCCAAAAAATTGAAAAATCCACCCAAAACCTAAAAAAAATGAAATTTTTATATGAAAAACTTCTTTTGCCCATATCTCCTTAAATATGCGTCCTAGAGCGAAAAGGACTTTAATTCGTGACCACCCCCAAAAAATTGAAAAATCCACCCAAAACCTAAAAAAATTGAAATTTTTATATGAAAAACTTCTTTTGCCCATATCTCCTTAAATATGCGTCCTAGAGCGAAAAGGATTTTAATTCGTGACCACCCCCAAAAAATTGAAAAATCCACCCAAAACCTAAAAAAATTGAAATTTTTATATGAAAAACTTCTTTTGCCCATATCTCCTTAAATATGCGTCCTAGAGCGAAAAGGACTTTAATTCGTGACCACCCCCAAAAAATTGAAAAATCCACCCAAAACCTAAAAAAATTGAAATTTTTATATGAAAAACTTCTTTTGCCCATATCTCCTTAAATATGCGTCCTAGAGCGAAAAGGACTTTAATTCGTGACCACCCCCAAAAAATTGAAAAATCCACCCAAAACCTAAAAAAATTGAAATTTTTATATGAAAAACTTCTTTTGCCCATATCTCCTTAAATATGCGTCCTAGAGCGAAAAGGACTTTAATTCGTGACCACCCCCAAAAAATTGAAAAATCCACCCAAAACCTAAAACAATTGAAATTTTTATATGAAAAACTTCTTTTGCCCATATCTCCTTAAATATGCGTCCTAGAGCGAAAAGGACTTTAATTCGTGACCACCCCCAAAAAATTGAAAAATCCACCCAAAACCTAAAAAAATTGAAATTTTTATATGAAAAACTTCTTTTGCCCATATCTCCTTAAATATGCGTCCTAGAGCGAAAAGGACTTTAATTCGTGACCACCCCCAAAAAATTGAAAAATCCACCCAAAACCTAAAAAAATTTAAATTTTTATATGAAAAACTTCTTTTGCCCATATCTCCTTAAATATGCGTCCTAGAGCGAAAAGGACTTTAATTCGTGACCACCCCCAAAAAATTGAAAAATCCACCCAAAACCTAAAAAAATTGAAATTTTTATATGAAAAACTTCTTTTGCCCATATCTCCTTAAATATGCGTCCTAGAGCGAAAAGGACTTTAATTCGTGACCACCCCCAAAAAATTGAAAAATCCACCCAAAACCTAAAAAAATTGAAATTTTTATATGAAAAACTTCTTTTGCCCATATGTCCTTAAATATGCGTCCTAGAGCGAAAAGGACTTTAATTCGTGACCACCCCCAAAAAATTGAAAAATCCACCCAAAACCTAAAAAAATTGAAATTTTTATATGAAAAACTTCTTTTGCCCATATCGCCTTAAATATGCGTTCTAGAGCGAAAAGGACTTTAATTCGTGACCACCCCCAAAAAATTGAAAAATCCACCCAAAACCTAAAAAAATTGAAATTTTTATATGAAAAACTTCTTTTGCCCATATCTCCTTAAATATGCGTCCTAGAGCGAAAAGGACTTTAATTCGTGACCACCCCCAAAAAATTGAAAAATCCACCCAAAACCTACAAAAATTTAAATTTTTATATGAAAAACTTCTTTTGCCCATATCTTCTTAAATATGCGTCCTAGAGCGAAAAGGACTTTAATTCGTGACCACCCCCAAAAAATTGAAAAATCCACCCAAAACCTACAAAAATTTAAATTTTTATATGAAAAACTTCTTTTGCCCATATCTCCTTAAATATGCGTCCTAGAGCGAAAAGGACTTTAATTCGTGACCACACCCAAAAAATTGAAAAATCCACCCAAAACCTAAAAAAATTTAAATTTTTATATGAAAAACTTCTTTTGCCCATATCTCCTTAAATATGCGTCCTAGAGCGAAAAGGACTTTAATTCGTGACCACCCCCAAAAAATTGAAAAATCCACCCAAAACCTAAAAAAAATTGAAATTTTTATATGAAAAACTTCTTTTGCCCATATCTCCTTAAATATGCGTCCTAGAGCGAAAAGGACTTTAATTCGTGACCACCCCCAAAAAATTGAAAAATCCACCCAAAACCTAAAAAAATTGAAATTTTTATATGAAAAACTTCTTTTGCCCATATCTCCTTAAATATGCGTCCTAGAGCGAAAAGGACTTTAATTCGTGACCACCCCCAAAAAATTGAAAAATCCACCCAAAACCTAAAAAAATTGAAATTTTTATATGAAAAACTTCTTTTGCCCATATCTCCTTAAATATGCGTCCTAGAGCGAAAAGGACTTTAATTCGTGACCACCCCCAAAAAATTGAAAAATCCACCCAAAACCTAAAAAAATTGACATTTTTATATGAACAACTTCTTTTGCCCATATCTCCTTAAATATGCGTCCTAGAGCGAAAAGGACTTTAATTCGTGACCACCCCCAAAAAATTGAAAAATCCACCCAAAACCTAAAAAAATTGACATTTTTATATGAACAACTTCTTTTGCCCATATCTCCTTAAATATGCGTCCTAGAGCGAAAAGGACTTTAATTCGTGACCACCCCCAAAAAATTGAAAAATCCACCCAAAACCTAAAAAAATTGAAATTTTTATATGAAAAACTTCTTTTGCCCATATCTCCTTAAATATGCGTCCTAGAGCGAAAAGGACTTTAATTCGTGACCACCCCCAAAAAATTGAAAAATCCACCCAAAACCTAAAAAAATTTAAATTTTTATATGAAAAACTTCTTTTGCCCATATCTCCTTAAATATGCGTCCTAGAGCGAAAAGGACTTTAATTCGTGACCACCCCCAAAAAATTGAAAAATCCACCCAAAACCTAAAAAAATTTAAATTTTTATATGAAAAACTTCTTTTGCCCATATCTCCTTAAATATGCGTCCTAGAGCGAAAAGGACTTTAATTCGTGACCACCCCCAAAAAATTGAAAAATCCACCCAAAAGCTAAAAAATTTACATTTTTATATGAAAAACTTCTTTTGCCCATATCTCCTTAAATATGCGTCCTAGAGCGAAAAGGACTTTAATTCGTGACCACCCCCAAAAAATTGAAAAATCCACCCAAAACCTAAAAAAATTGAAATTTTTATATGAAAAACTTCTTTTGCCCATATCTCCTTAAATATGCGTCCTAGAGCGAAAAGGACTTTAATTCGTGACCACCCCCAAAAAATTGAAAAATCCACCCAAAACCTACAAAAATTGAAATTTTTATATGAAAAACTTCTTTTGCCCATATCTCCTTAAATATGCGTCCTAGAGCGAAAAGGACTTTAATTCGTGACCACCCCCAAAAAATTGAAAAATCCACCCAAAACCTACAAAAATTGAAATTTTTATATGAAAAACTTCTTTTGCCCATATCTCCTTAAATATGCGTCCTAGAGCGAAAAGGACTTTAATTCGTGACCACCCCCAAAAAATTGAAAAATACACCCAAAACCTACAAAAATTGAAATTTTTATATGAAAAACTTCTTTTGCCCATATCTCCTTAAATATGCGTCCTAGAGCGAAAAGGACTTTAATTCGTGACCACCCCCAAAAAATTGAAAAATCCACCCAAAACCTAAAAAAATTGAAATTTTTATATGAAAAAGTTCTTTTGCCCATATCTCCTTAAATATGCGTCCTAGAGCGAAAAGGACTTTAATTCGTGACCACCCCCAAAAAATTGAAAAATCCACCCAAAACCTAAAAAAATTGAATTTTTTATATGAAAAACTTCTTTTGCCCATATCTCCTTAAATATGCGTCCTAGAGCGAAAAGGACTTTAATTCGTGACCACCCCCAAAAAATTGAAAAATCCACCCAAAACCTACAAAAATTGACATTTTTATATGAAAAACTTCTTTTGCCCATATCTCCTTAAATATGCGTCCTAGAGCGAAAAGGACTTTAATTCGTGACCACCCCCAAAAAATTGAAAAATCCACCCAAAACCTAAAAAAATTGAAATTTTTATATGAAAAACTTCTTTTGCCCATATCTCCTTAAATATGCGTCCTAGAGCGAAAAGGACTTTAATTCGTGACCACCCCCAAAAAATTGAAAAATCCACCCAAAACCTAAAAAAATTTAAATTTTTATATGAAAAACTTCTTTTGCCCATATCTCCTTAAATATGCGTCCTAGAGCGAAAAGGACTTTAATTCGTGACCACCCCCAAAAAATTGAAAAATCCACCCAAAACCTAAAAAAATTGAAATTTTTATATGAAAAACTTCTTTTGCCCATATCTCCTTAAATATGCGTCCTAGAGCGAAAAGGACTTTAATTCGTGACCACCCCCAAAAAATTGAAAAATCCACCCAAAACCTAAAAAAATTGAAATTTTTATATGAAAAACTTCTTTTGCCCATATGTCCTTAAATATGCGTCCTAGAGCGAAAAGGACTTTAATTCGTGACCACCCCCAAAAAATTGAAAAATCCACCCAAAACCTAAAAAAATTGAAATTTTTATATGAAAAACTTCTTTTGCCCATATCGCCTTAAATATGCGTTCTAGAGCGAAAAGGACTTTAATTCGTGACCACCCCCAAAAAATTGAAAAATCCACCCAAAACCTAAAAAAATTGAAATTTTTATATGAAAAACTTCTTTTGCCCATATCTCCTTAAATATGCGTCCTAGAGCGAAAAGGACTTTAATTCGTGACCACCCCCAAAAAATTGAAAAATCCACCCAAAACCTACAAAAATTTAAATTTTTATATGAAAAACTTCTTTTGCCCATATCTTCTTAAATATGCGTCCTAGAGCGAAAAGGACTTTAATTCGTGACCACCCCCAAAAAATTGAAAAATCCACCCAAAACCTACAAAAATTTAAATTTTTATATGAAAAACTTCTTTTGCCCATATCTCCTTAAATATGCGTCCTAGAGCGAAAAGGACTTTAATTCGTGACCACTAAAGGTCTGCACAAGTATGCTTGAAAGCGATTTCAAATGGCTTGAATTTTTATAGAACATTCAAAACATCAGCGCTTCGCAAAACAAACCGAACAAATACATCGTTTGACGGCAGCATGGCTTGAAAACACAAGCACAACAAAAGGCAATCGAAACCAAAGCAAGCATATCAAATATCAAATACATGTTGCATAGAACATGTTGCTACTTGGGTTATAAATGTTTTGCGTGGGTTATGCATATTCTACAGAACCTCAAGCAGCACAGCACATTGGTGTGATGTTTTGTTTATTTCTAGAGTCGAACTTTTAGGATTAAAAATGAAAATAAATTACATTGACCTTCAATTTTAATTTATTTAATTTATTTTATATATAAACAGGCGGTACTATGCTTCTGTTTCACAAAACCACAAATAAAACTGCAAAAATAATATAAACTTACGAACTTGTTTGGAAAATCTAATATAGCTTGAAAGAAAATGGCATCACAAAATAAATGGTAAACTTAGTACCGCCTTTAATGAAAAAAAACTTACGTTCGGGGAATCCATGGCTTGCAAAATTTTCCTTGCACACACACACACACACAGTTCAATGACTACGCACCAACTGTCCCAGCATTTTATTTTTTGCTTTCAGCTCTTTTAGAAGATGTTTCAAGCATAACAAAATGTTGCAAACACTTCAGAACATGCATACAGGTTCTATAATGCTTGCAACTTTGATGCTTGGTTTCGAATAGAACCTTCAAAACATCGTTCGTTTACAACCAAATATGGGTAGGTTATGTTCTGATATTTGTTTTATTTGATGTTTGAACGTTTTGCTTATAGCTATGTTTTGAAAGTTCTATTCATGTTGCAGAACATTTTGAAATTTGAAAATTCAAATATGCTTGTGCAGACCTTTAGTGACCACACCCAAAAAATTGAAAAATCCACCCAAAACCTAAAAAAATTTAAATTTTTATATGAAAAACTTCTTTTGCCCATATCTCCTTAAATATGCGTCCTAGAGCGAAAAGGACTTTAATTCGTGACCACCCCCAAAAAATTGAAAAATCCACCCAAAACCTAAAAAAAATTGAAATTTTTATATGAAAAACTTTTTTTGCCCATATCTCCTTAAATATGCGTCCTAGAGCGAAAAGGACTTTAATTCGTGACCACCCCCAAAAAATTGAAAAATCCACCCAAAACCTAAAAAAATTTAAATTTTTATATGAAAAACTTCTTTTGCCCATATCTCCTTAAATATGCGTCCTAGAGCGAAAAGGACTTTAATTCGTGACCACCCCCAAAAAATTGAAAAATCCACCCAAAACCTAAAAAAATTGAAATTTTTATATGAAAAACTTCTTTTGCCCATATCTCCTTAAATATGCGTCCTAGAGCGAAAAGGACTTTAATTCGTGACCACCCCCAAAAAATTGAAAAATCCACCCAAAACCTAAAAAAATTGACATTTTTATATGAACAACTTCTTTTGCCCATATCTCCTTAAATATGCGTCCTAGAGCGAAAAGGACTTTAATTCGTGACCACCCCCAAAAAATTGAAAAATCCACCCAAAACCTAAAAAAATTGACATTTTTATATGAACAACTTCTTTTGCCCATATCTCCTTAAATATGCGTCCTAGAGCGAAAAGGACTTTAATTCGTGACCACCCCCAAAAAATTGAAAAATCCACCCAAAACCTAAAAAAATTGAAATTTTTATATGAAAAACTTCTTTTGCCCATATCTCCTTAAATATGCGTCCTAGAGCGAAAAGGACTTTAATTCGTGACCACCCCCAAAAAATTGAAAAATCCACCCAAAACCTAAAAAAATTTAAATTTTTATATGAAAAACTTCTTTTGCCCATATCTCCTTAAATATGCGTCCTAGAGCGAAAAGGACTTTAATTCGTGACCACCCCCAAAAAATTGAAAAATCCACCCAAAACCTAAAAAAATTTAAATTTTTATATGAAAAACTTCTTTTGCCCATATCTCCTTAAATATGCGTCCTAGAGCGAAAAGGACTTTAATTCGTGACCACCCCCAAAAAATTGAAAAATCCACCCAAAACCTAAAAAAATTGAAATTTTTATATGAAAAACTTCTTTTGCCCATATCTCCTTAAATATGCGTCCTAGAGCGAAAAGGACTTTAATTCGTGACCACCCCCAAAAAATTGAAAAATCCACCCAAAACCTAAAAAAATTGACATTTTTATATGAACAACTTCTTTTGCCCATATCTCCTTAAATATGCGTCCTAGAGCGAAAAGGACTTTAATTCGTGACCACCCCCAAAAAATTGAAAAATCCACCCAAAACCTAAAAAAATTGACATTTTTATATGAACAACTTCTTTTGCCCATATCTCCTTAAATATGCGTCCTAGAGCGAAAAGGACTTTAATTCGTGACCACCCCCAAAAAATTGAAAAATCCACCCAAAACCTAAAAAAATTGACATTTTTATATGAAAAACTTCTTTTGCCCATATCTCCTTAAATATGCGTCCTAGAGCGAAAAGGACTTTAATTCGTGACCACCCCCAAAAAATTGAAAAATCCACCCAAAACCTAAAAAAATTTAAATTTTTATATGAAAAACTTCTTTTGCCCATATCTCCTTAAATATGCGTCCTAGAGCGAAAAGGACTTTAATTCGTGACCACCCCCAAAAAATTGAAAAATCCACCCAAAACCTAAAAAAATTTAAATTTTTATATGAAAAACTTCTTTTGCCCATATCTCCTTAAATATGCGTCCTAGAGCGAAAAGGACTTTAATTCGTGACCACCCCCAAAAAATTGAAAAATCCACCCAAAAGCTAAAAAATTTACATTTTTATATGAAAAACTTCTTTTGCCCATATCTCCTTAAATATGCGTCCTAGAGCGAAAAGGACTTTAATTCGTGACCACCCCCAAAAAATTGAAAAATCCACCCAAAACCTAAAAAAATTGAAATTTTTATATGAAAAACTTCTTTTGCCCATATCTCCTTAAATATGCGTCCTAGAGCGAAAAGGACTTTAATTCGTGACCACCCCCAAAAAATTGAAAAATCCACCCAAAACCTACAAAAATTGAAATTTTTATATGAAAAACTTCTTTTGCCCATATCTCCTTAAATATGCGTCCTAGAGCGAAAAGGACTTTAATTCGTGACCACCCCCAAAAAATTGAAAAATCCACCCAAAACCTACAAAAATTGAAATTTTTATATGAAAAACTTCTTTTGCCCATATCTCCTTAAATATGCGTCCTAGAGCGAAAAGGACTTTAATTCGTGACCACCCCCAAAAAATTGAAAAATACACCCAAAACCTACAAAAATTGAAATTTTTATATGAAAAACTTCTTTTGCCCATATCTCCTTAAATATGCGTCCTAGAGCGAAAAGGACTTTAATTCGTGACCACCCCCAAAAAATTGAAAAATCCACCCAAAACCTAAAAAAATTGAAATTTTTATATGAAAAAGTTCTTTTGCCCATATCTCCTTAAATATGCGTCCTAGAGCGAAAAGGACTTTAATTCGTGACCACCCCCAAAAAATTGAAAAATCCACCCAAAACCTAAAAAAATTGAATTTTTTATATGAAAAACTTCTTTTGCCCATATCTCCTTAAATATGCGTCCTAGAGCGAAAAGGACTTTAATTCGTGACCACCCCCAAAAAATTGAAAAATCCACCCAAAACCTACAAAAATTGACATTTTTATATGAAAAACTTCTTTTGCCCATATCTCCTTAAATATGCGTCCTAGAGCGAAAAGGACTTTAATTCGTGACCACCCCCAAAAAATTGAAAAATCCACCCAAAACCTAAAAAAATTGAAATTTTTATATGAAAAACTTCTTTTGCCCATATCTCCTTAAATATGCGTCCTAGAGCGAAAAGGACTTTAATTCGTGACCACCCCCAAAAAATTGAAAAATCCACCCAAAACCTAAAAAAATTTAAATTTTTATATGAAAAACTTCTTTTGCCCATATCTCCTTAAATATGCGTCCAAAAAATTGAAAAATCCACCCAAAACCTAAAAAAATTGAAATTTTTATATGAAAAACTTCTTTTGGCCATATCTCCTTAAATATGCGTCCTAGAGCGAAAAGGACTTTAATTCGTGACCACCCCCAAAAAATTGAAAAATCCACCCAAAACCTAAAAAAATTGAAATTTTTATATGAAAAACTTCTTTTGCCCATTTCTCCTTAAATATGCGTCCTAGAGCGAAAAGGACTTTAATTCGTGACCACCCCCAAAAAATTGAAAAATCCACCCAAAACCTAAATAAATTGAAATTTTTATATGAAAAACTTCTTTTGCCCATATCTCCTTAAATATGCGTCCTAGAGCGAAAAGGACTTTAATTCGTGACCACCCCCAAAAAATTGAAAAATCCACCCAAAACCTAAAAAAAATTGAAATTTTTATATGAAAAACTTCTTTTGCCCATATCTCCTTAAATATGCGTCCTAGAGCGAAAAGGACTTTAATTCGTGACCACCCCCAAAAAATTGAAAAATCCACCCAAAACCTAAAAAAATTGAAATTTTTATATGAAAAACTTCTTTTGCCCATATCTCCTTAAATATGCGTTCTAGAGCGAAAAGGACTTTAATTCGTGACCACCCCCAAAAAATTGAAAAATCCACCCAAAACCTACAAAAATTGAAATTTTTATATGAAAAACTTCTTTTGCCCATATCTCCTTAAATATGCGTCCTAGAGCGAAAAGGACTTTAATTCGTGACCACCCCCAAAAAATTGAAAAATCCACCCAAAACCTAAAAAAATTGAAATTTTTATATGAAAAACTTCTTTTGCCCATATCTCCTTAAATATGCGTCCTAGAGCGAAAAGGACTTTAATTCGTGACCACCCCCAAAAAATTGAAAAATCCACCCAAAACCTAAAAAAATTGAAATTTTTATATGAAAAACTTCTTTTGCCCAAATCTCCTTAAATATGCGTCCTAGAGCGAAAAGGACTTTAATTCGTGACCACCCCCAAAAAATTGAAAAATCCACCCAAAACCTAAAAAAATTGAAATTTTTATATGAAAAACTTCTTTTGCCCATATCTCCTTAAATATGCGTCCTAGAGCGAAAAGGACTTTAATTCGTGACCACCCCCAAAAAATTGAAAAATCCACCCAAAACCTAAAAAAATTGAAATTTTTATATGAAAAACTTCTTTTGCCCATATCTCCTTAAATATGCGTCCTAGAGCGAAAAGGACTTTAATTCGTGACCACCCCCAAAAAATTGAAAAATCCACCCAAAACCTACAAAAATTGAAATTTTTATATGAAAAACTTCTTTTGCCCATATCTCCTTAAATATGCGTCCTAGAGCGAAAAGGACTTTAATTCGTGACCACCCCCAAAAAATTGAAAAATCCACCCAAAACCTACAAAAATTGAAATTTTTATATGAAAAACTTCTTTTGCCCATATCTCCTTTAATATGCGTCCTAGAGCGAAAAGGACTTTAATTCGTGACCACCCCCAAAAAATTGAAAAATCCACCCAAAACCTACAAAAATTGAAATTTTTATATGAAAAACTTCTTTTGTCCATATCTCCTTAAATATGCGTCCTAGAGCGAAAAGGACTTTAATTCGTGACCACCCCCAAAAAATTGAAAAATTCACCCAAAACCTAAAAAAATTGAAATTTTTATATGAAAAACTTCTTTTGCCCATATCTCCTTAAATATGCGTCCTAGAGCGAAAAAGACTTTAATTCGTGACCACCCCCAAAAAATTGAAAAATCCACCCAAATCCTAAAAAAATTGAAATTTTTATATGAAAAACTTCTTTTGCCCATATCTCCTTAAATATGCGTCCTAGAGCGAAAAGGACTTTAATTCGTGACCACGCCCAAAAAATTGAAAAATCCACCCAAAACCTAAACAAATTGAAATTTTTATATGAAAAACTTCTTTTGCCCATATCTCCTTAAATATGCGTCCTAGAGCGAAAAGGACTTTAATTCGTGACCACCCCCAAAAAATTGAAAAATCCACCCAAAACCTAAAAAAATTTGAAATTTTTATATGAAAAACTTCTTTTGCCCATATCTCCTTAAATATGCGTCCTAGAGCGAAAAGGACTTTAATTCGTGACCACCCCCAAAAAATTGAAAAATCCACCCAAAACCTAAAAAAATTGAAATTTTTATATGAAAAACTTCTTTTGCCCATATCTCCTTAAATATGCGTTCTAGAGCGAAAAGGACTTTAATTCGTGACCACCCCCAAAAAATTGAAAAATCCACCCAAAACCTAAAAAATTGAAATTTTTATATGAAAAACTTCTTTTGCCCATATCTCCTTAAATATGCGTCGTAGAGCGAAAAGGACTTTAATTCGTGACCACCCCCAAAAAATTGAAAAATCCACCCAAAACCTACAAAAATTGAAATTTTTATATGAAAAACTTCTTTTGCCCATATCTCCTTAAATATGCGTCCTAGAGCGAAAAGGACTTTAATTCGTGACCACCCCCAAAAAATTGAAAAATCCACCCAAAACCTAAAAAAATTGAAATTTTTATATGAAAAACTTCTTTTGCCCATATCTCCTTAAATATGCGTTCTAGAGCGAAAAGGACTTTAATTCGTGACCACCCCCAAAAAATTGAAAAATCCACCCAAAACCTAAAAAAATTGAAATTTTTATATGAAAAACTTCTTTTGCCCATATCTCCTTAAATATGCGTCCTATAGCGAAAAGGACTTTAATTCGTGACCACCCCCAAAAAATTGAAAAATCCACCCAAAACCTAAAAAAATTGAAATTTTTATATGAAAAACTTCTTTTGCCCATATCTCCTTAAATATGCGTCCTAGAGCGAAAAGGACTTTAATTCGTGACCACCCCCAAAAAATTGAAAAATCCACCCAAAACCTAAAAAAATTGAAATTTTTATATGAAAAACTTCTTTTGCCCATATCTCCTTAAATATGCGTCCTAGAGCGAAAAGGACTTTAATTCGTGACCACCCCCAAAAAATTGAAAAATCCACCCAAAACCTACAAAAATTGAAATTTTTATATGAAAAACTTCTTTTGCCCATATCTCCTTAAATATGCGTCCTAGAGCGAAAAGGACTTTAATTCGTGACCACCCCCAAAAAATTGAAAAATCCACCCAAAACCTAAAAAAATTGAAATTTTTATATGAAAAACTTCTTTTGCCCATATCTCCTTAAATATGCGTCCTAGAGCGAAAAGGACTTTAATTCGTGACCACCCCCAAAAAATTGAAAAATCCACCCAAAACCTAAAAAAAATTGAAATTTTTATATGAAAAACTTCTTTTGCCCATATCTCCTTAAATATGCGTCCTAGAACGAAAAGGACTTTAATTCGTGACCACCCCCAAAAAATTGAAAAATCCACCCAAAACCTAAAAAAATTTAAATTTTTATATGAAAAACTTCTTTTGCCCATATCTCCTTAAATATGCGTCCTAGAGCGAAAAGGACTTTAATTCGTGACCACCCCCAAAAAATTGAAAAATCCACCCAAAACCTAAAAAAATTGAAATTTTTATATGAAAAACTTCTTTTGCCCATATCTCCTTAAATATGCGTCCTAGAGCGAAAAGGACTTTAATTCGTGACCACCCCCAAAAAATTGAAAAATCCACCCAAAACCTAAAAAAATTGACATTTTTATATGAACAACTTCTTTTGCCCATATCTCCTTAAATATGCGTCCTAGAGCGAAAAGGACTTTAATTCGTGACCACCCCCAAAAAATTGAAAAATCCACCCAAAACCTAAAAAAATTGAAATTTTTATATGAAAAACTTCTTTTGCCCATATCTCCTTAAATATGCGTCCTAGAGCGAAAAGGACTTTAATTCGTGACCACCCCCCAAAAAATTGAAAAATCCACCCAAAACCTAAAAAAATTGAAATTTTTATATGAAAAACTTCTTTTGCCCATATCTCCTTAAATATGCGTCCTAGAGCGAAAAGGACTTTAATTCGTGACCACCCCCAAAAAATTGAAAAATCCACCCAAAACCTACAAAAATTGAAATTTTTATATGAAAAACTTCTTTTGCCCATATCTCCTTAAATATGCGTCCTAGAGCAAAAAGGACTTTAATTCGTGACCACCCCCAAAAAATTGAAAAATCCACTCAAAACCTAAAAAAATTGAAATTTTTATATGAAAAACTTCTTTTGCCCATATCTCCTTAAATATGCGTTCTAGAGCGAAAAGGACTTTAATTCGTGACCACCCCCAAAAAATTGAAAAATCCACCCAAAACCTAAAAAAATTGAAATTTTTATATGAAAAACTTATTTTGCCCATATCTCCTTAAATATGCGTCCTAGAGCGAAAAGGACTTTAATTCGTGACCACCCCCAAAAAATTGAAAAATCCACCCAAAACCTACAAAAATTGAAATTTTTATATGAAAAACTTCTTTTGCCCATATCTCCTTAAATATGCGTCCTAGAGCGAAAAAGACTTTAATTCGTGACCACCCCCAAAAAATTGAAAAATCCACCCAAAACCTAAAAAAATTGACATTTTTATATGAAAAACTTCTTTTGCCCATATCTCCTTAAATATGCGTCCTAGAGCGAAAAGGACTTTAATTCGTGACCACCCCCAAAAAATTGAAAAATCCACCCAAAACCTAAAAAAATTGAAATTTTTATATGAAAAACTTCTTTTGCCCATATCTCCTTAAATATGCGTCCTAGAGCGAAAAGGACTTTAATTCGTGACCACCCCCAAAAAATTGAAAAATCCACTCAAAACCTAAAAAAATTGAAATTTTTATATGAAAAACTTCTTTTGCCCATATCTCCTTAAATATGCGTCCTAGAGCGAAAAGGACTTTAATTCGTGACCACCCCCAAAAAATTGAAAAATCCACCCAAAACCTAAAAAAATTGACATTTTTATATGAAAAACTTCTTTTGCCCATATCTCCTTAAATATGCGTCCTAGAGCGAAAATGACTTTAATTCGTGACCACCCCCAAAAAATTGAAAAATCCACCCAAAACCTAAAAAAAATGAAATTTTTATATGAAAAACTTCTTTTGCCCATATCTCCTTAAATATGCGTTCTAGAGCGAAAAGGACTTTAATTCGTGACCACCCCCAAGAAATTGGAAAATCCACCCAGAACCTAAAAAAATTGAAATTTTTATATGAAAAACTTCTTTTGCCCATATCTCCTTAAATATGCGTCCTAGAGCGAAAAGGACTTTAATTCGTGACCACCCCCAAAAAATTGAAAAATCCTTTAATTCGTGACCACCCCAAAAAATTGAAAAATCCACCCAAAACCTAAAAAAATTGAAATTTTTATATGAAAAACTTATTTTGCCCATATCTCCTTAAATATGCGTCCTAGAGCGAAAAGGACTTTAATTCGTGACCACCCCCCAAAAAATTGAAAATCCACCCAAAACCTAAAAAAATTGAAATTTTTATATGAAAAACTTCTTTTGCCCATATCTCCTTAAATATGCGTCCTAGAGCGAAAAGGACTTTAATTCGTGACCACCCCCAAAAAATTGAAAAATCCACCCAAAACCTACAAAAATTGAAATTTTTATATGAAAAACTTCTTTTGCCCATATCTCCTTAAATATGCGTCCTAGAGCGAAAAGGACTTTAATTCGTGACCACCCCCAAAAAATTGAAAAATCCACCCAAAACCTAAAAAATTGAAATTTTTATATGAAAAACTTCTTTTGCCCATATCTCCTTAAATATGCGTTCTAGAGCGAAAAGGACTTTAATTCGTGACCACCCCCAAAAAATTGAAAAATCCACCCAAAACCTAAAAAAATTGAAATTTTTATATGAAAAACTTATTTTGCCCATATCTCCTTAAATATGCGTCCTAGAGCGAAAAGGACTTTAATTCGTGACCACCCCCAAAAAATTGAAAAATCCACCCAAAACCTACAAAAATTGAAATTTTTATATGAAAAACTTCTTTTGCCCATATCTCCTTAAATATGCGTCCTAGAGCGAAAAGGACTTTAATTCGTGACCACCCCAAAAAATTGAAAAATCCACCCAAAACCTAAAAAAATTGACATTTTTATATGAAAAACTTCTTTTGCCCATATCTCCTTAAATATGCGTCCTAGAGCGAAAAGGACTTTAATTCGTGACCACCCCCAAAAAATTGAAAAATCCACCCAAAACCTAAAAAAATTGAAATTTTTATATGAAAAACTTCTTTTGCCATATCTCCTTAAATATGCGTCCTAGAGCGAAAAGGACTTTAATTCGTGACCACCCCCAAAAAATTGAAAAATCCACTCAAAACCTAAAAAAATTGAAATTTTTATATGAAAAACTTCTTTTGCCCATATCTCCTTAAATATGCGTCCTAGAGCGAAAAGGACTTTAATTCGTGACCACCCCCAAAAAATTGAAAAATCCACCCAAAACCTAACAAAATTGACATTTTTATATGAAAAACTTCTTTTGCCCATATCTCCTTAAATATGCGTCCTAGAGCGAAAATGACTTTAATTCGTGACCACCCCCAAAAAATTGAAAAATCCACCCAAAACCTAACAAAATTGACATTTTTATATGAAAAACTTCTTTTGCCCATATCTCCTTAAATATGCGTCCTAGAGCGAAAAGGACTTTAATTCGTGACCACCCCCAAAAAATTGAAAAATCCACCCAAAACCTAAAAAAATTGAAATTTTTATATGAAAAACTTCTTTTGCCCATATCTCCTTAAATATGCGTCCTAGAGCGAAAAGGACTTTAATTCGTGACCACCCCAAAAAATTGAAAAATCCACCCAAAACCTAAAAAAATTGAAATTTTTATATGAAAAACTTCTTTTGCCCGTATCTCCTTAAATATGCGTCCTAGAGCGAAAAGGACTTTAATTCGTGACCACCCCCAAAAAATTGAAAAATCCACCAAAAACCTAAAAAAATTGAAATTTTTATATGAAAAACTTCTTTTGCCCATATCTCCTTAAATATGCGTCCTAGAGCGAAAAGGACTTTAATTCGTGACCACCCCCAAAAAATTGAAAAATCCACCCAAAACCTAAAAAAATTGAAATTTTTATATGAAAAACTTCTTTTGCCCATATCTCCTTAAATATGCGTCCTAGAGCGAAAAGGACTTTAATTCGTGACCACCCCCAAAAAATTGAAAAATCCACCCAAAACCTAAAAAAATTGAAATTTTTATATGAAAAACTTCTTTTGCCCATATCTCCTTAAATATGCGTCCTAGAGCGAAAAGGACTTTAATTCGTGACCACCCCCAAAAAATTGAAAAATCCACCCAAAACCTAAAAAAATTGAAATTTTTATATGAAAAACTTCTTTTGCCCATATCTCCTTAAATATGCGTCCTAGAGCGAAAAGGACTTTAATCCGTGACCACCCCCAAAAAATTGAAAAATCCACCCAAAACCTAAAAAAATTGAAATTTTTATATGAAAAACTTCTTTTGCCCATATCTCCTTAAATATGCGTCCTAGAGCGAAAAGGACTTTAATTCGTGACCACCCCCAAAAAATTGAAAAATCCACCCAAAACCTACAAAAATTGAAATTTTTATATGAAAAACTTCTTTTGCCCATATCTCCTTAAATATGCGTCCTAGAGCGAAAAGGACTTTAATTCGTGACCACCCCCAAAAAATTGAAAAATCCACCCAAAACCTAAAAAAATTGAAATTTTTATATGAAAAACTTCTTTTGCCCATATCTCCTTAAATATGCGTTCTAGAGCGAAAAGGACTTTAATTCGTGACCACCCCCAAAAAATTGAAAAATCCACCCAAAACCTAAAAAAATTGAAATTTTTATATGAAAAACTTCTTTTGCCCATATCTCCTTAAATATGCGTCCTAGAGCGAAAAGGACTTTAATTCGTGACCACCCCCAAAAAATTGAAAAATCCACCCAAAACCTAAAAAAATTGAAATTTTTATATGAAAAACTTCTTTTGCCCATATCTCCTTAAATATGCGTCCTAGAGCGAAAAGGACTTTAATTCGTGACCACCCCCAAAAAATTGAAAAATCCACCCAAAACCTAAAAAAATTGAAATTTTTATATGAAAAACTTCTTTTGCCCATATCTCCTTAAATATGCGTCCTAGAGCGAAAAGGACTTTAATTCGTGACCACCCCCAAAAAATTGAAAAATCCACCCAAAACCTAAAAAAATTGAAATTTTTATATGAAAAACTTCTTTTGCCCATATCTCCTTAAATATGCGTCCTAGAGCGAAAAGGACTTTAATTCGTGACCACCCCCAAAAAATTGAAAAATCCACCCAAAACCTAAAAAAATTGAAATTTTTATATGAAAAACTTCTTTTGCCCATATCTCCTTAAATATGCGTCCTAGAGCGAAAAGGACTTTAATTCGTGACCACCCCCAAAAAATTGAAAAATCCACCCAAAACCTAAAAAAATTGAAATTTTTATATGAAAAACTTCTTTTGCCCATATCTCCTTAAATATGCGTCCTAGAGCGAAAAGGACTTTAATTCGTGACCACCCCCAAAAAATTGAAAAATCCACCCAAAACCTAAAAAAATTGAAATTTTTATATGAAAAACTTCTTTTGCCCATATCTCCTTAAATATGCGTCCTAGAGCGAAAAGGACTTTAATTCGTGACCACCCCCAAAAAATTGAAAAATCCACCCAAAACCTAAAAAAATTGAAATTTTTATATGAAAAACTTCTTTTGCCCATATCTCCTTAAATATGCGTCCTAGAGCGAAAAGGACTTTAATTCGTGACCACCCCCAAAAAATTGAAAAATCCACCCAAAACCTAAAAAAATTGAAATTTTTATATGAAAAACTTCTTTTGCCCATATCTCCTTAAATATGCGTTCTAGAGCGAAAAGGACTTTAATTCGTGACCACCCCCAAAAAATTGAAAAATCCACCCAAAACCTAAAAAAATTGAAATTTTTATATGAAAAACTTCTTTTGCCCATATCTCCTTAAATATGCGTCCTAGAGCGAAAAGGACTTTAATTCGTGACCACCCCCAAAAAATTGAAAAATCCACCCAAAACCTAAAAAATTGAAATTTTTATATGAAAAACTTCTTTTGCCCATATCTCCTTAAATATGCGTCCTAGAGCGAAAAGGACTTTAATTCGTGACCACCCCCAAAAAATTGAAAAATCCACCCAAAACCTAAAAAAATTGAAATTTTTATATGAAAAACTTCTTTTGCCCATATCTCCTTAAATATGCGTCCTAGAGCGAAAAGGACTTTAATTCGTGACCACCCCCAAAAAATTGAAAAATCCACCCAAAACCTAAAAAAATTGAAATTTTTATATGAAAAACTTCTTTTGCCCATATCTCCTTAAATATGCGTCCTAGAGCGAAAAGGACTTTAATTCGTGACCACCCCCAAAAAATTGAAAAATCCACCCAAAACCTAAAAAAATTGAAATTTTTATATGAAAAACTTCTTTTGCCCATATCTCCTTAAATATGCGTCCTAGAGCGAAAAGGACTTTAATTCGTGACCACCCCCAAAAAATTGAAAAATCCACCCAAAACCTAAAAAAATTGAAATTTTTATATGAAAAACTTCTTTTGCCCATATCTCCTTAAATATGCGTCCTAGAGCGAAAAGGACTTTAATTCGTGACCACCCCCAAAAAATTGAAAAATCCACCCAAAACCTAAAAAAATTGAAATTTTTATATGAAAAACTTCTTTTGCCCATATCTCCTTAAATATGCGTCCTAGAGCGAAAAGGACTTTAATTCGTGACCACCCCCAAAAAATTGAAAAATCCACCCAAAACCTAAAAAAATTGAAATTTTTATATGAAAACTTCTTTTGCCCATATCTCCTTAAATATGCGTCCTAGAGCGAAAAGGACTTTAATTCGTGACCACCCCCAAAAAATTGAAAAATCCACCCAAAACCTAAAAAATTGAAATTTTTATATGAAAAACTTCTTTTGCCCATATCTCCTTAAATATGCGTTCTAGAGCGAAAAGGACTTTAATTCGTGACCACCCCCAAAAAATTGAAAAATCCACCCAAAACCTAAAAAAATTGAAATTTTTATATGAAAAACTTCTTTTGCCCATATCTCCTTAAATATGCGTCCTAGAGCGAAAAAAAATCCACCCAAAACCTAAAAAAATTGAAATTTTTATATGAAAAACTTCTTTTGCCCATATCTCCTTAAATATGCGTCCTAGAGCGAAAGGACTTTAATTCGTGACCACCCCCAAAAAATTGAAAAATCCACCCAAAACCTAAAAAAATTGAATTTTTATATGAAAAACTTCTTTTGCCCATATCTCCTTAAATATGCGTCCTAGAGCGAAAAGGACTTTAATTCGTGACCACCCCCAAAAAATTGAAAAATCCACCCAAAACCTAAAAAAATTGAAATTTTTATATGAAAAACTTCTTTTGCCCATATCTCCTTAAATATGCGTCCTAGAGCGAAAAGGACTTTAATTCGTGACCACCCCCAAAAAATTGAAAAATCCACCCAAAACCTAAAAAATTGAAATTTTTATATGAAAAACTTCTTTTGCCCATATCTCCTTAAATAGAGCGAAAAGGACTTTAATTCGTGACCACCCCCAAAAAATTGAAAAATCCACCCAAAACCTAAAAAAATTGAAATTTTTATATGAAAAACTTCTTTTGCCCATATCTCCTTAAATATGCGTCCTAGAGCGAAAAGACTTTTAATTCGTGACCACCCCCAAAAAATTGAAAAATCCACCCAAAACCTAAAAAAAATTGAAATTTTTATATGAAAAACTTCTTTTGCCCATATCTCCTTAAATATGCGTCCTAGAGCGAAAAGGACTTTAATTCGTGACCACCCCCAAAAAATTGAAAAATCCACCCAAAACCTAAAAAAATTGAAATTTTTATATGAAAAAACTTCTTTTGCCCATATCTCCTTAAATATGCGTCCTAGAGCGAAAAGGACTTTAATTCGTGACCACCCCCAAAAAA